>NC_089725.1:30909523-31069523 GCF_035083965.1 Branchiostoma lanceolatum | reverse complement strand
AAATTTGTGCTGTGCATGGTGCGTCACAATTTTACAAAGCACTGTACCATAAAGTGGCCTGGTTATTTTGAGAAAGATTTTCCAAATTGAAGGCAAAGTTTCGGACCACTTGCAACTATTTTGAGCTGTGCTCCCACATGTAGTACAAGGTAAACTAGCAGGAGGTCTAACGTACCCTGCAGCTTGGATAATCTCTTTTTCTAAAAGCCTGGGCCTTTTCTGGTTGCCACGTAACTATATTTTATGACTTCATTACAGGAATGATCTATGTGGCGGCTAAATTTAGCCCCGTGATCGGGGAGACAAGCTTAACATCAGCTTAATTAGTTGGCCTGTGGTGACTGTGCGAGTGCCAAATTTGTCTTCTCGTGTCGTGACCAGGGCTCTCTCGGGCTCTCAGGTTTTGTCTCTCCTCTCAGTTGGATGGAGTAAAACAAGACGTTGTCATGAACTCGACACAGTCAGAACTAGGACTGAAAGATTTAGAAACAGCAGTATACCGTACATCGTAAGACTGCTGAATAAGGACAACAAACCATAACGTACTGTAAAAACCTACCTGCTGCCACAGCATATAGTTCGACCCGCTACGAATGTGAGAAACTTTGAATTCGAGAATTTAATGCAAGAAACCTTTTTAATTGAACAATTTACGTGCCGGTAAGTGTGTGTAATTAATGTAGTTTTAACTATGATATTTTAAATGTGTAAAGCGGCAGATCAATTCAGGGTTCCTACATGGGACCCTGCTACCCTGTCACTCTTTTATATGAGAATGCGGAGATTAGCGAGGGTTGACGGAAATGCACGAATTTGTCATTTTCTCACATGATTCGTCCCCGAAGTTATCACGGAAATTGTCGAAACCCCCCGAAAAAACTGACCTCAAGTAGCACCAGGCAGTCGGAACGCACTGAAACGCCGCCATCTTGCGCGGTGCTGTGGGCTTCAGTTTATTTACAGCGCCGCTAGTTTGCTTGGTACTAGTAAGTCTATATAATCTCCTGAATTGAGAGCCATTGATTCCCGACTCTGATTTTTTTCCTCTGCAAAATTGCAGATTGTTTAATTTTTCTTCTGCAATCTTGAAAATCTTTATGCAATTTGCAGATTGCAGACGGGTATTTCGAACGCTGTACACAGTATAGAATTAAACCTGTAACATTACAAAAGAGCTAGCTTAGTTGCACACACTTCTGAGCTCTAGCCTTGACAGGGCTTGAAATTCATTTTTGGGATTCGGTGCACCGAATTGATTTATTATATTTATAACCTACATGTATAAAGTTAGGTGCACAGAAGGAGTTTGGGGTGCACAACATAAGATTAAGTAGAATGTCAGCTAAACGTCAGAAACCTTACTGCCTCTCTTCGGAATTTCGATCTGTAATTCTACAGCTGACTTCAAACTCTTGTACAAAACTTAATAATACATCAAACAAAGTACAATAAAAGTTAGGTTGCTTTTTCGGATACATATATATATCTGTACACTACATATAACCTGCAAAAATATGTAGGTGCACCTGTGCACAGGTAGAGTCAAAATTAGTCACAATTTTGGCTGTACGAAAGTGCATATGCAGCCGATATAATCATTCATCATTTATTCTTTAATTGAGGTATGAAAAAAAAAAACATTGCTCATTAAAAGAATACAGGCTTCTTTAATAATATATACAAAAAGTGTGCAGAAAAACAAATTTCTGTAGTAGGTGTTCGATTTAAAAAAAAACATGTTGATGATGACGCCAGGCTTCCCTCCATCCCTGCAGTTCGTCTCCTGGCGCGACACGTGTCAGAAGCTGTCCCAGGAGCCCGTGCATGAGCTGCGTCTGGCCGACGGGGCCAACCTCTGGCCCGTCCTCATCATCGAACAGGTGAGCGATGGATGGAGGATGGATGGATGAAGAGAGGGATGGATGGATGAAGGGATGGATGGATGGATGGATGAAGAGAGGGATGGATGGATGAAGAGAGGATGGATGGATGGATGGATGGATGAAGAGAGGGATGGATGGATGGATGGACGAAGAGAGGGATGGATGGATGGAGAGAGGGATTGATGGATTGATGGATGGATGGATGGATGGATGAAGAAATGGATGGATGGATGGATGAAGAGAGGGATGGATGGATGGAGAGAGGGATTGATGAATGGATAGATGGATGAAGAAATGGATGGATGGATGAAGAGAGGGATGGATGGATGGATGGAGAGAGGGATGGATGGATGGAGAGAGGGATTGATGGATGGATGAAGAGAGGATGTATGGATGGATGGAGAGAGGGATTGATGGATGGATGGATGGATGAAGAAATGGATGGATGGATGAAGAGAGGGATGTATGGATGGATGGATAGAGATAGGGATGGATGGATGGATGGAGAGAGGGATGGATGGATGGATGAAGAGAGGGATGGATGGATGGATGGAGAGAGGGATGGATGGATGGATGCATGGATGGGTGTATGGATGGATGAATGGGTGTGTGTGTGTGTGTGGGTGGTTGTACAGAAGGATGAATGGATGGATGAATAGAAGGATTAATAGAAGAATTGATAGATGGATGACAAAATGATGGATGAATAGATGGATAAAAGAATGAATGAATTTAATGAAAATTGAACAAATGGTTTGATGAAAACTAGATCGATCAATCGACTGATTGATTGATTGATTGAATAAATGAATGAAATTACAAACAAATTTAATGATTAACTGATTGATTGCTCCATTGATTTGTTTGCTGATTGATTGATGTGATTGTCCTGTATTTAGGTGCAAAAGAACACCTAATCATATTGATTAAATGATTGGTTGGTTGATGGATTGATTGAATTATCCTGTATTGATGATGAAATTCTGAACTCGAAATTCTGAACTTACAGACTGTCATCCATTGTTGTCAACCAAACCAATGGAGAGAAAATTAAAGGCAACCAACGCAATATTAGGGCCCAAAAAATGGAAATAAAAAAAATGCTGAAATCTTTATGGTAGTGACATTTACTAACATTGTTTAGCATTTTTGTAATAACTTAATATTTTGAGCATTTTAAAACCCTGCAAAATCGGGCCATATCATGATCCACTGTCTTGGTTTTGCAAGCCTACAAAAACTCCGTGCCACGATTTTCAGTGAGTTCTCACATCAAAACGATGTTGTATTTTTGCATCATAGACATTGCTATACATTGTGATAGTGTTGTTTGAACTTAATCATGTATAGAAATGACTAAATAGATTGACTTTCAAAATCCGATTTTCGGGCCCAAATATTGCTTGGGTTCCCTTTAACAAAGCTGTAATTTCAGCCCAGTCAATCTTAAACACTGTACCAGACAGCTGCTGCTATTTCATATTCACAACAGCCACGATGGAGAGTAACTAATTATGTCTATTTTTATCTCGCCGGAGCCGTACCAACAATGTATAATAGACATGCATTAACCACAACATCTTGCATAAGCCCAACACGTGAACTCAGGTACCTCATTAGCCTGGAGTAATAATGGACTACTCAGAGTCTTTCCAATTAGCATGGCATGGCAGAATAAGAGTACCCAAGAAACGGGAGCTGTTTTTGTAGAGAATAATAAGTCATTGGATGTATGAATTTAAAAGAAGAATCTTGTTGCACATTGGGGTTCTCTTTATGTGATCCTTGGAGCATGTGTTGTCGGGTAGCGTGCATAGTCCTGTTGTTAGCGATCTTGACTCTGGAACTATAAGCCGCGAGTTCTATCGCACACACACACACGCACACACACGCACACACACACACACACACAAACACACAAACACAGGCACGCACACACACACACACACTCACACACAAACACACACACACACACACACACACACACTCACACACACACACACACACACTCACACACACACACACACACACATCAAATGCCACCCTTCACTCCCTGGGGTTGAAGTAAGACACATGCCTTGCTTGCATAGTAAACTTTGCTCTGTTGTTTCCCCGTCCAGCACGGCCTGCTGTTCTGCTGCCTGCCGTTGGTCGAGGGGGACACGACGTCCAGACCTCCCCTCATCCAAGTGTAAGTCTTCCAAATAGACCTCCCTTCATCCAAGTCCTAGCCTGAGTACCAACCTCCGTAGTGACCGCTGGCTCAAAAGAATTCGCTTGCTAACCACGGAGTCTGACCCTGCGCGTATCTGTCACGGCTGTTAGTCAGATATTCGTTTCGATTTTGAACGAGCTCGCTGATTGGCCCCATTCGTCTATTAAGCTCCTCCCCATGCCACACTGTTCTTCGTAACGGGTAGGTTCTAAGAACTGTTGCCATGGCGATTCTTTCAAAACTGGACCCGAACAGGGCAATAGAGACACCTTGGAACGAAAAATGGCACCGAACGCAGCTCGAATTCCCCTCATTACGTGATAATGAGACAGCCGTTACGGATACGCGCAGGGTCAGACTCCGTGGTAAGCAAGCGAATTCTTTTGAGCCAGCGGTCACTACGGAGGTTGGTACTCAGGCTATCCAAGTCCTCCTAATAGGATCTAATGTTAAAGTTGAAATCCTCCCACACCATATACAGGTGTATAGGGTGGAGCCCATCTCCGTTTCGTAGCCCTGGGCCACACTGTCAGTGTGCAACAGGGGGCTAGTCCACTGGCAGTGGAGTGTGTTTAACTTCCATACTGTTTCAGAAGTATGTACCATTTTTATGAAGTCTTTGGTATGAGAGAAGTTGATGCACCTCTTATCTAGACGCATCCTACCCGGGCTCGAACTCGGGTCTTCTGGCTCCTCATAATTTGAACCAGATGTGATAAGTGACAGAAGCGCAGACAACTACACCACAGGGACACCTTCAGGATCTAATGTCTATTACTCAATATTACACATTATAGATAATGATAACTTTATTGCACAACAATTGTACAAAGTACAAAGTATATGGCATGTAATAGTACTTATATTAACACCACACTAACACAACGCTAATCCTGCATAATACAAGTCTTTAGAGTGTATAGTAGTATGGGATGAGAATGGGCTTTTGCAATCATTCGAGGAATTTCTACTTGTGTCTTTACTTATACTTAGGAGCTCCTGTGCTTGTCTGACCCATTGCGTAGTCAGTCAACATGTATACTGTAATAGTAAGATGAATATCTTCAATAATTGATGATGTGTTAATTCTTTAAATAGTTTTTTTGTTTGTTTTGGTTTGCATATAACGTTAGATCTATGTTGTTGGTAGAATTATAGAAGGACTTGATAAAGACACAGCCACCGAAAAGGTCCAAGAAACAAGGAAATAAATCTGGTTTGCATATAACGTTAGATCTATGTTGTTGGTAGCATTATAGAGGGACTTGATAAAGACACAGCCACCGAAAAGGTCCAAGAAACAAGGAAATAAATCGGTGTGGCCTTAAGAAGACATTGGAACAAATTAAACTTGAACATATGGTTGAAGCAGATGTCAAATTTGTGTGTAGAGAATTTCAAAGATATTGGACATTCTGGGTCCTGTTTGCTCTGAAAATAGGGAATTATAGCTGCAGGATTCTTGTGTTGTAAAGATATGAAATGTCCAAAATTATTGTGAAAGAATTTGAACATTTACTTTCAGTCCAAGAATTCTTTAGCCTGAGTACCAGCCTTTTTAGCTTCCGTTCGCTTCGCATGTATGGAAGCTAAAAAGGCTGGTACTCAGGCTAAGAATTCTAAGATGTCATTTCCATTTGGTTGTCGCTCTGAATGCACATGTATGTTTGCAAAGCACATTTTCCATTGTCCATTTTCAAGTGCAATGATTCTGCACATTAATGCTGTTCTATAGCACATCTATATGTATCTCTATCTATATAGCCGGTATAACATACATGTGCCATCAATTGGCAAGGAGTTAAGAATAGAGGTGCCTGCAGTGATCTATTTTCGCCCCTTAATGAGCTATATGTATGGCCTCCGTCGGTCAGTTTTGACCATGGTAAAATCCTAATGAGCTAGGCCTGTGTCAATCAAATATAATTGCAGCGACTATAGTCGGACTATTCTCGGTTTCTTGCTACAAAAATAAATGTGATTGTGACACATTCCTGGCGCCTGTCACTGTAGCTGTGTGTCTCGGTGCAGACTGTTACACGGCGTAGCCAGAAATAGCCACAGTGGAGTTATTGAGTTGACATCCTCCCACACATATGCATACAGCAGTAGCATGGGCACAGATGTCGGCATGGCAACGTGCAATAGGCACAAGTCAAAGCATGCTTGGATGAGGGATGACTAACCCTGCCAGAACAGGTAAAGCTTTCGAATCCAGAGCTACACACTACTTACTGCAAAGAGTCCTTGAACTTGAAGGACAGCTTAACCAGAGGTCTCATGTTTGAGGTGAGCCACAGATCGAAGGAGAATTTGCCCATCATATCAAGAGGTCACAAAATTCTGTTAAAAGTTATGTCACTGTCACAGTGGTACAATTGCTATCAAAAGCCCCAACCACTTTGGAGTCTGCATGTGTGCTTCTGACAGCAGGGGATGAAATGACTTGCCATATGAATGAGCACTACATTATACATGTATAATCCGACTCTCCTCAAACACAGGACATCCTTCTCAACATCCCAACAAGAGTTATTAGGTACCCATTTTCATGTGAGTGGTGTGTAACTTTATGAATATTGATTCTAATCAAGAGTCATCCACAAGACACCAAAGCCACCTTTGATACTATAAATTCATTTATTTTCGCAGGGACTACATATTGAGGTAGGAGGAGAAGGAGTCTTTGGCAGTGTTTTCGCAAGTTTGCTGTTGAAATAAGCATACAGTCGTACATAGTGATTCCCAGAGTCATAATGTCGTGTCACTGAAATAACACAGAACTAACTGTGAACATTTCAAAATTTACAGTACATGATCCAATTGTTTCCTCCAGTCCAGGGATAACTGCTGGCTTCTCCCTTCTGTTGGGCATCCTGGACTTCCTGGGACAGCTGCCGAAAAACATCACCAAGGTTTGTTTTATCATTGATATATAATTAGATTATATATATGTGTGTATATAGTTTGATTTTATTATATACATGACTTGTATAGATATTGTTGGTAAAGCGACTGTCACACTTGTGCGTATATACAAGCCTACATGAGTTGCGTTTTAACATGTTTTTGGTCAAGATTGAGTTTCCAGCCCAAGAAGTCATTTCTTGGGTTCGATAACTAGGCTGCACAACGGTGGGTCAACGCAGAAAACAACATCTTCCCTGCAAACTTTACTTAAACCTAAGAAATGTTAATGCGCAACTCATGTGCACTTGAATATACGCACAAGTGTGACAGGGCCCTAAGGGAAGAACTCAAACCTGTTAGAACCAGTGCACTGTCCTTGGTGCTGAAAACTATCGAAATGCATGCTGTGTACATCGTTGTCATGTGACTTGGGCATGTATTTTCGCAGTGCTACTTCCTTCAAATCTCATAATGATTAGATCACAGTACATCTGTCTTACCTAGCTACGCATGTCTGTAGCCGTTATGGATCAGTTCCTGATGCTCGCGAATGATTGATTGATTGGTTGATTGATTGACATCTGTCTTACACAGACAGATACATGTAAGACGGTCAAATATTTGGACTAAAGGATATAGGAGATGAGAAGAGAAGAGAGAAGAGACTGTAAATTTAACTTTCATTTCAACTCCTAAGATCCAAGAATCGACAAATTGGATTGGCGTGGCCTAGCACATGCTGCTCTCCAGGCATCAGCATGGCTCCAACCTAGCCTCCACCAGGCCTTCCTACGGGAATACTTTGCCAGTAGAGTCAGTCCATATCAGGGCTGTCTCCAGCTTTAAATGTTTTTCCGTCCTACTCATTGTTTGGGAGTCGATTTTTTAATTTCCATCATTGAATTTGTCATTTTAAGCTTAAAAAAATACATTTTCATCAGTTTTATCTCATGAAATTGATATTTTTGGGACGGAGGGGGTTGAATTTTTTCCCGTCCCAACAAGCAAATTTCCATCCTGGGACGGAAGGACGGGTCCTGGAGACAGCCCTGGTCCACGGTAAGGTTAACAATTTCCCCTCAATGCCAGCAAATGAAACCCTATGGTGGTCAAACTCCACCAGCAAATATTCTCCCTAAAGCTGGCATACTGTAAAAAAAAAAAGCAGAAATGTTCACGGTGGTTTTATGTTCGCGGTTTTCGTGGTGAGCTTTCAGAACGAACTTAAAACCACCGCGAAACTTTTTGCCTACCTATGACTGCAGCAGTACTATTGTTTCAAATGCGAACTTAAAACCACCGCGAACACGCCATTTTCTGCCTACCACAAAAAAAAAGTCACGCAAACTTAAACGCATTTACAGTTAGTTTGGTAGAGACTAGCTCCAGCCACCTGCCAAAGAAACGAGGCCCAAGGGGCATTGAACTCTGGTTTGAAAGACATGTCATTTCTGCCATAGCCAGCAGATATCTCCTTCTGATGCCAGACTTAATCATCAAAGCACGCATCTGCCTCTCTCGCTTGGGTTACCATGGCAACCAGCCTCTTGTGTAGAACACTACCTGCTGGTTGTTGCCATTAGCAACTTGGAAACAGACACTGGAAGATCGACTGTCTCTGTATGTAGTGCAAACATTATGTTAAGTTGCACTCAAGTTACCTATCTGTAAAATAAATTGGAGTGGACGAAATGAACTTTCCACACTTTTGACTGTTAAGCAGAGAAGTAAAAGTGTTCATTCACTTTTCTGAATGATCTTGTTGATGCATAGATTTTCTCCTCGGCCATAATTGTAATTACACCAATGCACCTTCTTAGTTTTGTAGGCAGCCTAGTCATGTACTATTGTAAACTTGAGCATGCAGAATATTCTTGAAATTTAAGTATCAGAAAAAGCAATGTAACATTTTTGTGTACTTTGTTTGATGTATTACTTGTTTAGATTTTTAAGTTAGCTATATAGAATTACAGAAGTTTTTAAGAATAAGAGATCTAGAGGCAGTAGGGCTTGTTACTACATTCCTCTGACATTCTACCTTATTTTATATTCTTTCTGTGCACCTAAATTTCTAGGTAAGGTGCTTCTCAAAAATGAATTTCGAGCCCTGAATTTGGTTGGTGAGGTTGTCTACTACTAGTCTTTAAAGGTTGTTTGCACCTACTCTCCAAGCAGAGGATGGGTTCCGGCAGTTTTTTGACTTGTTTTTAGGCGTTTTGTCGGCCTTTCTACTTTTTCATTTTTTTTCTCTATAAACCCAGACAAAAAAAATGTAAAAGTAGAAAGGCCGACAAAAACGCCTAAAAACACATCAAAAACCTGCGGGAACCCATCCTCTGCTTGGAGAGTAACAGTTTGCACCAGACTATACAGTAGATTTAAAGCAAAAAAAGTCGGCAAAGTCATATTCTGCTTGGATGCAACCAGAGGAAAAAACTGGACGGATCTCAGGCTACTCCCAACCCAGCGCCAATCTTGGTTAGGGGGGCACGTCGCCGGAACGTAAGGAACAACTTGCGTCTACGGTCGTGTTCGCGTATTTAAGGTTGATATCTCGCACATACATACTAGGTTCATTCAGTTGTGTCCAAAGACATATCTTATGCAACGGCTGTTACTCCGATGCAACATTGACCAAAGAGAACAAAAGAAATTTGGCAGTTATAATAGGTTTAAATAGCAGGCTAATTACCATATACGCATTACGTTCCGGTGATGTGCTGGTTAGGGAGTTGTCATGGGGAGCAGAGTGGTGGGAGGGACCTGAATGTGTGTCTGAGGATTTACCCTCCGTCCTAACCTCTGATGATTTGGCAGTTATAATAGGTTTAAATAGCAGGCTAATTGCCTTATATGCATTTAGTTCATTATGTTCCGGCGACGTGCTGGTTAGGGAGTGGTCATGGGGAGCATCTCAGTGGTGGGAAGGACCTGAACGTGTGACAGGCTTTACCAGGAGTACAGGAAAAGTCTTTCTGGCCCAACCTCCTGATGGACTGCCTTCAACTTCAACTTCGATTACCCCCAAATAACCCTGCGAGGGGCAAAGTAGTAGGGGAGGAGGTCCCAGGCTAAGGCGGGCAGGCCTCCAGCCTGGCGCGGAATGACTCAACGGTGGGAACCGTAACAACTGCGCCAGGCAGGGCGTTCCACTCGGGGATGGTGCGGGGTAAGAATGAATGTTTGTAAGTGTCTGTCCGGGCGTAAAGTGGTTGAAAGTTGAGCGTGTGGCTCCCCCGGGAGCGCCCCTGAGCTGGTTTCAGTAGACTATCTGTGTTAATATTGATGTAATTATTGACTAGCTTATAGAAAAAGGTGAGGCGGGCGTTCCTTAGAGAAGGGTCCACTGCAGGTCATTGAGCACTGACTCTCCGCATACCAGACTCTCTAGCCGGCAGACAGGAAACCTGAACTGAAGGCCACTTCCACCGTTACCGGGCGTCGTCAATGCAGCAGTCTGTTTTGTGTCACTGTCTCCTTCCCATCCAGGACATTTTTTTGTCAAACATTTTGAATATCAAAAGGTTATACTTGACATTTTTAGCGTGGTCTTGCATCCCAAATGCTACTAGTTACTAGAAGATTCTTCAATCAGTGACTTTAGAAAGGTAACAAAAAACGTACCTCCAAAATTTTCGACGTCCATTGTACGTCTTGATCTGATTTTATCTGTGGGCCTGGAAACAATGTAAAGAAGTCTGGGTTGAAGACTGCTATCACTGATTGCCTTCTTTCACAAGTGTGTCATCATGTCTCCCCTCCAGAGTTCCCCCAAGTTCCTGGAGCTGTACAACTACCTGTGCCACGCAGCCCCCTTCGGGTCACCTCTGGACGTTGACCCCTTCACCGTGACCTCAGTACTGCTGGACAGACCTGACCCCGTGCCCAAGGTCAAGGTAAGGTCACATCACAATTTTTGTTGGCAACGCATGAGGGGCGGAGCTGATAGTACAGTACTAAGATTGAGTTGAAAATATTCTAGAAATTTCACCGAAGCATTCCTAAGGGAATCATTCTCAGGTAGCATCTTACAGGAACGATCTTTGTTGTTGCTTTTGTTTGTTCTGCATGTTTCTTAATTTTCTTGTGCAAATGTATTGACATACAGTTTGATTTTTCATTTCCGCAAACAGCCCTGCCGGGCCCCGGTTAGGAAATGTGACCCTAGCATAAAATTCCATTTGAATGGTCTTATCAGCCACAGGCTAGTTGGGCAGCTCTGGCTTTGTTTCCTGAACAGCCGAGCCGATAAATAAATAGATAAGAGAAGGTTATAGCCCTTTTTAACATATTGCGACTGACGACTGTTACCATAGCAACCTGCCTGGAAGCCAAAGCTCTTCAAGGGGAAGCCTCAGATCTACTTTGCCATCACAGAGCACATCAAGGCAGTGCAGGTAAGGCCACACCAATTCAATTTCTTGGTTAACGGATTTTTTTTTTTTAAATTTCAGCAAGAGGACATCATGAAAAGCTGGTGTGTTACGCCGAAGGACGGATATACCGGCTATACAGAAATAATGAATAATTTTGCAACCTCCTTTTTGTGTGAAAGTTGCAATTTTGGATGGATTAGAAAAAAAATCTTGACTTTTAAATTTGCTGTGGTATCAGAATGTAATAATATATCTGTTGATCACTTATGTGATTTAGTAATATTTTGAAGTTCTGATGTCCCTCAATTTGCCAAAATGTCCAAAATGCAAGGGGGGGCTGAATAATTTTGCATGCAACTGTAGCTATAGTAGAGGATAGAGCCTTTATATATTGAAGAGACTATCAACTCATTATTGTTTTTACATCACCTAAACATTTTTTTTGTCTTCAGGCCACACCAATTTAATTTCTTGGTTAATAGATTTTTTTTTTTAATTCCAGCAAAAAATCATGAAAACAGAAGGCTGGAGTGAAAACTTGCACCTGACCCTGTTCACTCCCTGAAATTGTGTGCACCAAAGTACAAACTTTCCTCTGAGATTCTGTTTTCCTGTTGATTTTCCAATCTAGCATTTTTTTTAAAATACCGTTATTTAGAAATTAAGATGGTGTGGCCTCACTGATAAGAAATATCTTATCTCTGTGTACGTACTGTAAGGACAGTTGGCACCATCATACACTGATGAACATTTAAAGGATTTTGAAAGATGTGTCCAAATGCTTAAGATGAAACAGACTTCCATATTTGACCAAACATCCTTCTCAGACCCGAGCACAAACATGGTCTCCCCTGGTGCGGGTAATTTGACATCCTTGTGGGTCCATAGTTTCCTGCCCAGAATACTCTAATTCTTGTTTCTTTGACTGTAACTTTATATTCACTGTTTTCACTGTCACCTCTGTATCATGAACTTATCATCACAGTGAAAAACCTGTTGTAACTATCTATGATTCCTTCTCACATCCGTTGCGTGAAGTTAAAGTTCAGTGAAAATGTCCGTTTTCCTTACATCGCAAAATTTTGCTACCGTGAAGATAAAGTGAATTACAGTAATATGATACGTGTGATATAGGACAGGGACGTGTAACGTAAGGCACTGGCATCTGAAGATGTCCTCAACGACCAGGAAATAACAGGAAATACCTGTCGTCGAGTTTCCTGTTATTTGTACTTCTTGCATCAAGCCAGTAAATTTTGGGCAACACCTTAAAGCCCCGGAAGTGCTGTGGAAGTGCTGTGATTGAGTGGAAAATACTACAGATGTTTTCATCTATAGATGGCTAGTAGGGCATTGTTTGTGTGCATCCTCCACAGAGGGATTGTCTTTATACATTTATTGTCTGCTTTTGGCATAGCCGAGGGCTGTCTCAAGCTGAAAATTCTTTTCCATCCCACTCATTGTTTGTGAGTCAATACTGTTCATTTTCATAATCAAACCTGTCGTTTTAAGCTAAAATACATTTTCATCTATTTCATGCCATGAAATTCAGATTTTTGGGACGGATGGGGCAGAATTTTTTTCCGTCTCAACAAGCAAATTTCCGTCCAGCGACGGAGGGACGGGTCCTGGAGGCAGCCGTGGCATAGCCACTGTCTTGAATTACAACTAGATCCTTTTTGTTTCCATTGATGAAAAATATTAGCCTGGGTGCCATTCTATTACTACGGGGCTCCTACACTATTTTTTTAGGATAGTGAGTGTAGGAGCCCCAGTAATAATAGGATGGCATCCAGGTAAGAAAATATTACAACAGCTTGATGATGATGACTTATTTTTCTCCCCGTAACAGTATGACAAGAAGGGCCAGCCAGATGCATACATGGTGTATGGCACAGTAACTTGCAAGGTAAGCATCAACACAAATGTATCTCTAGGACATCTCATACATCGTAGAGTGGAACTCGTTTCCACCAAGCACAGTAGGGGCTAATTTAATACTAGTGCTTTGAATAACACTTGTAGCTAGATGTGCAGAGGTTAGGTGTGATAGCGTGTAGCTAGATGTGCAAAGGTTAGGTGTGATACTGAGGTACTGAGTTCAAATCCAGGGTTCTCTGATTTGTCCCGTTGACGTTGTGCCCTTAGGAAAGGCACTTTACACTAGTAGTACTTTCCTCACTTCATTCAGGTGTAAATGAGTACCTAGCTTCGGTTAGGACCCTTGCGATCTAGCCCCACTAATTGCGTGCTCCTCGCCATTCAGCCCCTGGCTGCAAAGAGAGAGTAGTCGGCCTACCCAATAATAAAAAAAATAATAGCATGTAGCTAGATGTGCAAAGGTTAGGTGTGACAGCGTGTAGCTAGATGTGCAAAGGTTAGGTGTGACAGCGTGTAGCTAGATGTGCAAAGGTTAGGTGTGATAGCGTGTAGCTAGATGTGCAAAGGTTAGGTGTGATAGCGTGTAGCTAGATGTGCAAAGGTTAGATGTGACACCGTGTAGCTAGATGTGCAAAGGTTAGATGTGACAGCGTGTAGCTAGATGTGCAAAGGTTAGGTGTGATAGCGTGTAGCTAGATGTGCAAAGGTTAGGTGTGATAGCGTGTAGCTAGATGTGCAAAGATTAGGTGTGATAGCGTGTAGCTAGATGTGCAAAGGTTAGATGTAACAGCGTGTAGCTAGATGTGCAAAGGTTAGGTGTGATAGCGTGTAGCTAAATGTGTAATACATCATTGTATACTTCTAGGAAAACCCCCATGAAAGACATTCTCGTTGATTGTTGTTTATTGTTGTTGTTGTTGTTTACCTGCAGACGGAGCTAGAAGGGGTGATGCCTGACGTGACGGTGAACCTGTCGCTGCCGGCCCCGCCCGTGGGGAAGCCCCTGGAGAACATCCTGGTGCACCCCTGTGTGCAGAGCACCGACACACAGGTCAGGGGTCATGCTGAGGTCATGTTGAGGGGGGGTGATGATTCGAAACCTAAGTCAGCTAAAACTAGGGCACTACCTACAAATCTACACCAATTCTTTTTAATGCCACCAAAAAGTCAAGACAGTAGCATGTCCATATCATCACAGAAGATACAATTTGATAATGTTCTGCTGAAGTACCAAGGAAAGCCGCCGGGAGGCCGAAAATCGAGCTTGACCTTCATCTTTCTTATCGTATAGTGCAGAGTTAAGACGTTCGTACACAAAAAAATTAAGGGCATTGAATTTTCGCACAGGTCAGCAGCACAGCACGGAGCTAAAAATTTGTCCCGATTCTTTCTCTATCCAATTTAACGTCTTTTGTTCCCCATCATCTGGGGGTTAGACGTGCTTGCACATGGATGGGGAAGCCCCAGAACTCCTCATCAAGTGCAAGTCCTTTTTTTGTAGCAAGAGCTTTTACGGCTGGATGCCCTTCCTAACGCCAACCCAAACCCTACTGTTGGGCTTAGGATATGGGAAATGTGTGTTAAGTGCCTTTCCCAAGGGCACATGTCTGGGTGCATGTCCGGACATGTCTGGGTACTCCACTGGGGATTGAACCTGGGTCTTATTGGTTCATAGCCGGATGCTCTGCCACTGTGCTACACAGACGCCACTTTGCACCAAAAATTAGTGCGCTGAATTTTCAACTATCCTACTTGACTTGCCTTCATTTGGCTCCACAATTAGTTTGCCATTTCTGCGAGCAATTCTTCCTGTGGTTCGTTACATGTAAATAAATACATCAATCTGTTGGTGGTCCTTCAAAGTCTAAGATGACTGTGGGTGTGCAATTCATCTATACAAAATCACATATCACTGTTATAACAGACAGGGAACAACAGAACAATCATACTTAAAATACATGGCATACATAACAAAGTACAGATTCTGCAGTAAAAGAGATACAAGTTCATTCTGCAGTTTTCCTCAGAGTTTTGATGACCAGTCACCATCAGGAAGGAAACTTCTTGTTTTGTGGTGTAGTTATTTCCTCTACAATACACTGTAAATGCATTTAAGTGCATGGTTTTTATTTCGCAACAAGGCGAAAATGGGGGTGTTTGCTGTGGTTTTAAAGTTCGCGGCAGTGCTATAGTAACGTACTGCTACAGTATTGGACAAAATGTTCGTGGTGGGTTTAACCGCGAACATAAAACCACCACGAACATTTCTGCATGTACAGTTACTGTACATATTATTCCAAACATGGATGTGCTTCCGTCCTGCAGATCCTGAACAACTGTGCGACCTCCTCGCACCACCAGACGGCCACGATGGGCCCGTACAAGCTGCGCTTCACCCCGCCGCTGCACATGATCACCCTCTGCCACTACACCTCGCAGGTCCGCGAGCTGCCTATCAGGGGGTACTACCAGATGAGGGTAAGGGCAGGATTTGTTAGGGTTCTTGGTTTATAATTAGAATCTGAAGGCTGGGAGTCCTTAGTACTGTTCCCTTGGAAGGCTGTGCCACAACATGTGCGCCTCACAGGTCTGTGAGCAGAGAGGAGCTGCCAATCAGCTGGTACTACCAGATGAGGGTAAGGACAGGATTTAAGGCTTCTTGACTTAGAATCTGAAGGTTCTGGGTTCCAATCCCTGACAGGCCCCATTGTTGTGCCCTCCCTCGACTTCATCCAAGGGATGTCCTCTCGGATGGGATGTGAAGCCTGAGGTCCCATGTTTGAGGAGAGCCACAAGCTCCCCATCAGGGCTTAACTTACTACCAGATGAGGGTTTAAGTCTGTTGTTGTTCACCTTGTAGTGCCTAGTGGCACATAGGTCAGCAAGTTTCCTTGCTGTTTCTGTAGCAGGGTATATTTTTACAGGGAGTTGATACTACCAGATGAGGGTAAGGACAGGATTTGTTAGCTAAGGGTTCTTTGCTTAGACTCTGAAGGCTGGGAGTCCCCAGTATTGTTCCCTTGGAAGGCTGTGCCACTACATGTACGCCTCACAGGTCCGCGAGCTGCCCATTAGGGGGTACTATCGGATGAGGGTAAGGTTGTTGTTCACCTAACTTGTAGTACCTAGTGGCAGCAAGTTTCCTTGCTGTTTCAGTAGCAGGGTATATTTTTGCAGGGAGTGTATGATGAGGGTAAGGTTCCTGTTCTTCACTCAACTCTATGGTGAAAATGATTAGCTTCGGTTAAGCCGGCGTCACAATTCATGCGAGCGTCGGCCGAATTTGTAGATCGTCCGAAGCTCGCCGAATGTTAAAATCACCCGAGCGTTGACCGTATTTTCCAATTAAAATCTCGGGTGACGTCTGTCAAACACTAAAAACTAAAAGTCCCTCATGAGATGGTACCATCTCTTGGACATGGACGAATTCAGTATCGACTAACCCGGTAAAAGGCAAATATTTGGATCAACTTTGATTTCTAAAAATCGCTAGAAGCCCGCGTAATTGGCAGGACGTCGACCGTACTTTGGCCGAAAATGCACAATTGAAGCTCGCCAACACGTCGGTTGAGCTGAATTTCTTATTTATGACGGTGGCTTTAGGGATGTCCTCTCAGATGGAACGTCAAGCTGGGGGTCTTGGTTTGAGCTTAAGCAGCATTTAGTAACATGGAATGTTATGAAATTTGGCATGTGGCCAGGTCTTGCCATATCAAATAGATTACTGTAAATGCAGAAATGTTCGCGGTGGTTTTATGTTCGCGGTTTTCGCGGTGAACTTTCAGCGCGAACTTAAAACCACCGCGAAACTTTTGCCCACCTATGACTGTACCTCTACTATTGTTTCAAACTCGAACTTAAAACCACCGCAAACCCTCAATTTCCTCCCTACCGCGAAATAAAAGCCACGCAAACTTAAATGCATTTTACAGTACAGTATTAGATTTTGGGCTCCCTGGTATCTTTCCTTCATTTGGCAGGTACTTCAGCAGAAGTTGCAATATTGATATCTTTCTTTTTGCTGCAGGGAGAGGGGAACAAGGTCAAGCTGCTGGTGCAACTCAAGCTCGGGGCCAAGGTCAAGAACCACTTTGAGTTCTGTGAACTTCAGATCCCGTTTTACAACAGGTGAGAATAGGTTGGAACTGTGAGCTGTTTTCTACCTTAAAACCTCTTTCGTGAACATTTTCATCAGGTTGGTAAGTCACTGAATAACAAAACTCTTTGTGCACAACCAAGTGTTTAATTCACACCAACGTTTCAGTGACTTTCTGTCACCTTCCTCAAGGCAGTCCTGACTGGTTCACATTGCACTACAGTGTAGATGTAGGTGTAGCTGCTTATAGATACGGTCTCAAATGTAAAGTATGTTGTACATAGTTTACATACTTTATTAGATAGTTGATACAGTGTTTACAATGCAGTCCCAAATGTAAAAGAGTGTATTATACATAATAGTTTTCAACTAACAATAGCTCAGCGGCAGTCAGCGCAACAGACTGTATTTCGGGTGTTCTCTCCAATTTAATGGGTTTTCCCCATCACATGGGGGTTGGACGTGCTTGCACATGGATGGGGGAGCCCATGGACTCCTTATCAAGTGTAAGTTCTTTTTTGTAGCAAGAGTTTTTACAGCTGGATGTCCTTCCTAACGCCAACCCAAACCCTACTGTAGGGCTTAGGTCCTGGGACATGGGAAATATGTGTTAAGTTCCTTTCCCAAGGGCACAAAGTCTGCGTACATGTCCGAACATGTCTCGCTACACCCCAGGATTGAACCTGGGTCTCATTGGTTCATAGCCGGATGCTCTGCCATAGCCTGGATACCAGACCTTTCGCTCGATGCGATGATAATTAGCCCTTTTGGGCGGGGAAGACCTAGTAGTAGGGATAGAGTTGGCACCCGGGAGTGCTTGGCAGCCGAACCCTGTTTCTATCGTGCAAGAGATAATTAGTGGGCCGTGTGCTATCTGTGGCGGCGGCGCGAGTTGCTTCCCCGGCCGAAGGATTAGCGCCAGGAGCGCGGTGGTCTGGCACCCAGGCTAGCTCTGCCACTATGCCACGCAGACGCCACTCTAGCATTGGTTTATTACTTACTTCTGTTCAATAATGATGTACCACTACGGTATCCTGTATGTGTTCTGTCCAGGGGACCAATCCAGACCTACAAAACGACTCCTTCTGCAGGCTCCACGGTTCTGTCAGCGGACAGGAGAATCCTGGCATGGAACATCGGTCTGTTTGTTTGTTTGTTTGTTTGTTTGTTTGTTTGGTTGTTTGTTTGTTTGTTTGGTGTCTGCCTCTTTGTTTGCTTGTTGCACATATAGAATAATGAAACTGCATTGTTACTATAGGGGTGGATACCGGTTCGCTGGACCTGATTCGGACCTGTATAACATCCAAGAACCCAGTCCCAAAAACCTGAAAGCCAAAAACCTGAGTCCAATAAAGCCTGAACAAAGTACAGATATATTTTTCTATTTTGTTTGATGAAAAGTGTTTTGAGTCTCCTTATGAGAAGAAAAGGCATATACAATGTAAAATAAGTGCAACATTCAAATATTAAATACTGGTTTGCCTTAAAAGTCTTCCAAGAAACTTTTATAGTCATGCATGTCAGTCTTAATTCGCTATGCTTAATATTGGTTTGATAAAACAAAACATGTCAACTACATGTAGACCGGATCAAGTCCAGATTCAGGTCCAGACCTGAACCTAAATCTCTGGACCTAAGCTTGGACTTGGACCGTATCAAGCTGAACCGGTATCCACCCCTAATTGTTACAATGTATGAGAGGGTGCATTTTCAAGGGGGCCCTACCCTTTTCAATTTTGCAAACCTCCAGTCTGTCTTCCAGAACTCCTAAAGAAAATGTGGCGAATGACGATGTCTTCTCCTCCCTCCCATGAAATTCAATTTTCAACTTGTTGACTTGGACACCTTTTTTCGAGAACTTATAAAATAAATGGAGTAGGGAATTTGTAACCCCTAGCCTGCTTCCCTTATTTGGTCAGTTAAGTCAATCATTATGTTTCTGACCTAGGGAGAAGAGATGCTATTCTAATCATACTTGTGTAAACCTTGATAAAACGTAACACCAGGCTGGAGTTGAATTGGAGTTAACAAAAAAGGGACAAATCACGATCTTCTCCTCCCTCCCGTGTGCCCTGCAGGTCAGAAGTTCCCCACCAAGTCGCTGGAGGTGCAGCTGAACGCGACGGTGACGTTCGCCGACAACATGGCCACGCCCCCGCACAGCCTGCTGCGGGAGGACCCCTTCTGCACAGGACTCAACTCCTACGCTCAGGTACATGTAGCAGGGGTTCATCTAAATCTGCGCCCTCTTGTTTCAGCACAGCGCCCCCTTGTCGAATTCAGATTTTAGCTTAATCCCAAGCATACAGCATTCCCTCAGCGATCGATTCTCCCACGAATACATAGAATTCACTCCCTCGTCTTTGTGTGCTCCCTCTTGTTTATTTTTTCTAGAAAAACCCCTGATGTAGGGATCAGGATATACGTGTATCAAGCCAGTAAAGCCATCCTCTGCCAGAACATGTACCCAGATCTGTTTCTTTGATAGCAAGCACGACCCCACACTTCTGCTACTTTTACAGGATTGCTGTTGTTTGTTAACTTTACAGGTGTGGTTTCTATGGTAACCGTGCATGTGTGGTTTCTATGGTGACCTTACTAGATATGTGGTTTCTATGGTAACCTTACACGAGTGGTTTCTATGGTAACCTTACACATGTGTTTTCTATGGTAACCTTGCATGTGTGGTTTCTATGATGACCTTACTCAATGTGGTTTCTATGGTAACTTTATGTGGTTTCTATGGTAATCTTGCATGTGTGGCTTCTGTAACACATGTGTTTTCTATGGTTTGTAACACATGTGGTTTCTATGGTAACACATGTGGTTTCTTGCCCCGATGTTGCAGCTGTACTTCCGGGTGAGTGACTACACCCAGAGCGGCTGTTACATCGACCCGCGCTCCATCCAGGTCTACCCCAACACCAAGCACAAGTCCATCATCAGTACGGCAAATTCTTCATTCTTTATTACAAATGCGGTCCCAAATTATGATGTCATTCCTCGTGATTATATAGAATATGTAAATACTTTAATTTGGGAATGCATCTATAAGCAGTGACACCTGTGCTGCAGTGCTATGTGAACCAGTCAGAATTGCCTTGAAGAAGGTGACAGATGGTCACCAAAACGTTTGTTAAATAAATCTATAATTGGTTGTGTAAAAAAAGAGCCTTTTTATTCAGTGACTTACCAACCTGATAAAACTATTCACGAATAAGAAACATAATGGAGACTTTATCAGAACTGATTCCCCTTCCTTTGCCCTGCAGCAAAAGAGTTCACTTCATCTGAGTACAAGATATGGAACTCCCATGGGGATGCCCAGGTGGTGTACACGCCGGCTCCCACCAACGAGGGCTGACACGTCGCCGCCTTCTGAGAACTCCTGGACGACAGGACAAGAGTCTACAGAAAAGTTTGTCTGTGTCAGTAGATTGAAGTCATTTAGGCCATGTTGATTTGATTATATGGATGACAGGGAGGACTTCCACCACCTCAACTTACACCATGTGCACCTGCAAGACAGAGGTACCTGGCGAGCAGCCATCAAACATGCAAGCATGTCCAACACCCAGATGATGGGGAACAGAAGACGTTAAACTGGATAGTGAGTGAGTGAGTGACATCCATGCACGCATCGATTTTTGTCCATTTCCAAAAACAACGAAAAGTTTTGGTCCATAATGTAAAAAAAGACAGCTGCAAAATGAGAAAACATATTATGGTGTTAATTGCAAAAAAAATGATTTGGGAAAACAGATACTAATGTGTCACAGAATGCCAAAGTCAATTTCGAAGTCAAGGAAGAAGATGTGAAAGAGAAAAAATATAACTATTATCTGGTATACCATACTCTGTGTGTTAAGTTTTGTTCATCATTCCTGACCACATAGATTTCATAATGAAGGCAAATATTGTTTTTGCCAATTTTTTTTTATTCGCACGCTCGCATCAATTTTGGGGTTCCCGGAGAATGTCATCCATATAATCAAATCAACATGGCCTTAAGTACTAAAGCAATAAGTTGCTTAAAGTTTGTTGTTGTATCTCTCATGTTTGTTTTGTTGGCCTCGGTATGATGGCGGTCTCTTGATAATAGGATTTTGTGACACTGTAAAATATTGACGATAATGATCAATGTCAAAAAGCTTATCAATAGGTATGATATTGATTGTTGTACTTCAGATAGGTATCCCAGCGTTTATTGATTACTTTGTTATGTGATTGATTAATCGACAGAGTAGTTTATTGATATTTAGAGGTTTCAGCCATTCCAGTTTACTCAGCAATACAAACTGTTTCAAGGTCGTGGATGTGGGGAGGGGGGTAACATCCTCGTAAGACGCGTCCACTGTGAATATTTGTGTTTTCAATGATATGCTGATTCAGAAGAAAAAGGTCTTTAGAATATTGCAGTTTCCATCTTCAGCTATGGAGGTTATATATAGGAAGACCAAATTGCATACAAGAGACTGGAAAGTGTGTTGATATTTGGACCTGAATAATAATCATGAACAGGAAAATGGATGAAACAGTAATAAGTTAGTGTAACCTGTAACCAACTGTGCCAAAACTGCTCAAGTTTTAATAGAATCAAACACACCTGTTGTTGTTGTTGTGGTGGTGGTGAAATATGCCAAATACCCTGTAGTGCCCAACAGGTTGAGTATACAATACGAACGTTATATGTGTAGAGAAGTAACATTGGTTGAGTAAGATTTTGAACTTAAGATATTACATGTAGATAGTTAGAATCTCTGGAAAAGTAAGAAAGCTAGACATATTATAAAGACAGAAATGCCAACATATACATCCTCTTTCAGTTTATTTGATGGATATAAGGCCGCACCAATTTAATTTCTTGGTTAACAGATTTTTGGAAAAAATGCTAAATTCCAAAATCAACATGAAAACAGAATGTACTTTGGTGCACACAGTTTCAGGGTGTGAACAGGGTCAGGTGCAAGTTTTCACCCCAGCCTTCTGTTTTCATGATTTTTTTTGTGCTGAAAATTAAAAAAAATCTGTTAACCAAGAAATTAGATTGGTGTGGCCTAAGAGTGAATGAAGGACTGACTTGGCTGCAGCATAACAAACAACCGGGGCTGCTTGACTAGCTGGTGGCTATCACAAAGCACCCTCCTCGGCAGGCCTGACTCGCTCGGTTCGTTACCTCCCGCATTAATTGGCCCTGCTATTCCAAGCCGGTATTCTAGATCTGGCGGCCTTACTGACAGTTGCCTTATTTGGCACAAACAGCCGTTATTTTGTCCTGAACCCAAAGTAGCGATGTAAGACGTAACCTGATTGGCTGATAGCTTCCCGGCAACCTTTGCGGTTTTGAACAATATGAGCAAAGCCTCTGATTGGCTGAAAGCTGTTTTGGTGGTGACGTCACCAGAAACTAGAATACCGGCTTGGAATAGCAGGGCCGATGTGGGAGGTAACGTACCGAGCGAGTCGGGCCTGCTGAGGAGGGTGTCACAAAGGGACAGTCCTAGAGACAAAGACAGTACAAATGAAGGCTTGTGCAGAATGGTTTGGAAAAAAGAAAGCTGTCATTCTTGTAGTGCTAAACATACATTTTCCAAAATGTTTTGGACAATTCTGTCACAAAGCTTTTCTTTTGTGACTTGTTGGAAATGTTTGTGTATTGATGAAGAGAGCTATAAGCCTCTGTACTTGGCAGAATCAGGATTTTTAGGTGAATGTTTTCAATATGTTAATGTCAATTCTAACTAAGAAACTGATTCATTTGAGTGGAATTTTTATCTCTGTTACCAGTGTTAGTGTGTCGGTGATGTACATGTAAATACTGTGCAATAGTTTATCTTCCTGTGTAAGGATGCATTGAATCAAAATCTTTGATGATAAATTGTGATTATTGGGAGTGAATATTTGGACTTGTAGAACATCATGAAAGACAGGAGCTTGATTTGTGGACAAAAAGTGGATGTAGTCCACGCTACAGCACCCCGACCAATCAAACCACGTGAATCGCATTGAAACTCAGATTCGTATCTGCAGCCATTTCCTGACAAATCCCTTTCTAACTTGCGTTAACGGCTACATCTGACTAAACAAACTCGCCAGTGAGATGGTGGAGGGTGTCAGCTTTCCAAAGATGTTTTTAGATTGACAATTTTGGCACTTTGGAAGTGATTGAAAGTGACCGCAATTTAACGTTTAGAGAAAAATAGTAGAAACTATTTTTTTTTACGGTCACTTTCAATCACTTTCAAAGTGCCAAAATTGTCAATCTGAAAACATCTTTGGAAAGCTGACACCCTCCACCATCTCACTGGCGAGATTGTGTAGTTGTTAACGCAAGTTAGAAAGGGATTTGTCGGGAAATGGCTGATACGAATCTGAGTTTCAATGCGATTCACGTGGTTTGATTGGTCGGGGTGTACAGGCCGACAGTGATGGTCTGGCAAAGTTGTATCCAGGTTTCCTGTTGATCAGAATGCTAAGTTAAAGATAGTTGAAGTCCTTGTGTCACTAAGTATTTTGAATGTCTGTGAAATATGTTTTGTTGGTTGGCCTTAAGTGTAAATTGTTCTGCTGTGGCAATTAACAGAAAAATGCATCTTCGTATAAAGATTTAAAGCTGTGAGATTAGAGTATGTAAGGTTTGTCAGACAAGATTAGATGTCGTACATACTGGTACTTTTATCAGAACGTTTTCTACTAGTTAAGTGCAACAATGGCAATACTGAGGAAGTGTAGGATGCAATACATGCTAGATTTTATCTCCTTTGAGTTGACAGGGGTTCTAGCCAGCTCTACATCTTTTTCTGTCACCATCTCAATCTACTCCCGTTCTCATTTTTATCTCAAACGTGTCAATTTTGCTCTATAACAAAGCTCTTCATTCACAACCACACATTCAACAAGAGCCAACGTTTCGTTGACCGCCTGTCTTCTTCAGGGCAATTCTGACTGGTTTATTTGTTTGTATTGCATACCAGGTAAACCGTCTCAAGGCGTAATACACCAGGTTTGTACTGAAGAGTACAAGCTGCGTATCCGGACAGATTTGTATGATCCACTCACACCGGAAAGGACCCCTACTCTTTTTGATAAGTGCAGTGGGTTCTTTAATGTGCTCGAGGTGTGATTCTCTTCAAACACGGGACCTCCATTTAACGTCCTTTCCAAGGGACGCCCCCAACCAAAGCTAGGTACTCATTTACACCTAGTGAAGTGAGGAAAGTCGTGTAAAGTGCCTTTCCCAAGGGCACAACATCAAGGCATATCGGTTGTTTTGCAACTTCAACCTTTCGGTTGTGGGTGAAACACCCTACCGATTGCGTCACACAATGCCACTAGCAGTGACACCTATAGCTGCAGTGCAAAGTGAACCAGTCAGAACTGCCCTGAAGATGACAGGCGTGGTCATCGAAACATGGGCTGGTGTTTCATTCACCAACCTGAAGAAATTCATGGATGTCAATTTTGCCTTTCATGACAGAATGTCCACTGTAAACAAACAATTTGAAACTTTTGTCAAACGACAGAATAGGGAGTGTGTTGGCAAGGACCCTGATGTGTGGTCTTCATGATGTTTGCAACGTTTGATGCAGTAATGAACAAGAGAACTGTACGGTCATTTCAACATAACTTTTCAATTCGCAGGTAGAATGATATATTCTTTGTTTCGTGATTATGATTTCTGCAACATTTTTTGGCACAAACTTTCAAATACAATGAAATTGTCCTTCCCCACATTTTTGTTGATGGTGACAAGAATCATATCTCTGCTAAAAATGTGATGGAAAACTTTTGACCAAAATACACTGTAATTCCAACCAATATTTGCTGATCTGTTACAAACATTTTCTCCACATCTGGGCACATGAAAATTCCACTGAAATTCCACTGAAAATTCCACTGACATTCTGTCCTGTTACACCAGGACACTGAAATGCTCAACGGAATTTTCCATATGATTGTAAATTCTTAGTTATAAATGGGGTACTACTGCATTGGGCAGATTTGAAATGCAGCCACCATACTTTTGTCATTCAAGCCTAAGGGCTTCAACTTTTTTTGCAAAATTCCCAACTAGAAACAAGCAACCAATTTGATGTGGCCTTAAGAAGAAATGACGTTTTTAGAAGTTGAGGGTTGTGGGGAAGAGACTGAGTGACAACTCTTGAACCAAAGGGCTCTGCTTGCTTGCACAAAGTAACTGCTTGACTAACAAAAGTATCGGAGATGTTTGTTCAGCCTGTAGATGCTCTGATAAGATACTGTTGATGTTACGTAAAGTAACGTGTACATTCCTGTCAATACTGCTATTGGAGTACATGATTGTACAGTCATGCTCCTGAGTTAGATATACATGTATACCTGTACAGTTATAATGTAAGTAAGAATGTTTGTTCCAACTTGTGAAACTAGTATTCGAATAAAACAGGCCGGCAGTGACCGTTCCTGCGTGTGTGGTTATTTATTAGATCTTAGTCAGAGTGAAGCGTATTCAACACCTATAGCTACAAAGCAAATACGTCACTTTACCGTTGTTAATCATTACTGGAACATTTTCGGGGGCACTTCCTTGTTGGGGCACGGAACAGGTCACTCTATCGGCTGACACCACAAGGAAGAGGAGTTACCGAGACAGCATCTCAAGAAAAGGTGCGTAAATCTCAAGTATGTTCCTCGCAGGGTTAAGATTCTCCCAGTAGTTGCCTGAGAATCCCGGATGTGTGGCTGTGTTGTGTCGGGAGGGTGTGGTACAGCTTAGGGTGGTTAATATGTGTTGTGGGTTAACTAATGTGACCCGGTTAAGGGTGTGCCTCGGGGGCAGGGTTTTTAATCTTAGCGGCTTTTTTGTAGTTGGAAATGGATCTCCATCCTGTTAAGCTGTCAGAAAAGTAATTTTTGGGAAAAGTGGTGACAAGGACAGGCACCTTGAACAGTTGGCATTGATTCAAAGAACTAGCAATGTTACAAGGGAAATTCCTCTCTTTTCAACATACATCTAGAACTGTGATCCGTGGCTAAACAACGTCCTCACCTAACTACCAACCCTTTCCAGCAGCAGAAGAATCCACTGAGCGACAACGGTCGGGATACAAACTCTCCAACTTCTGATCCAGGACTCACTAGCCACAGGACTGATCTCACTACTTGAACATTCACACTAAGCAAGTAAGGAAACTAGTGTGGACTGACTGAGAAGCTATCTACTGCAGTGGGAATATCTCCTAAACAGGTATGTGTAGCTTCATCCCCTGAATGTTAGATGCCCTGGACTAGAGAAGCTTAATAATATATGATATGAAAAGCTTTTAGAATTTGTTACAACAACAGCAAGCTGACTTTCTGAAATTCTTGGTCTGCAAGGTTCACACATCTGTCCCAGGAAGTTAGAACCTGCAGCTGTATGACTTATAATCATTAGGCATACAGACTTCCCTCTTAGATTCTGTTTCCCTGTTGATTTTCAAATTTAGCATGTTACCAACAATTCAAAATGGGTGTGGCCAAAATGTCTGCTTCTTAGAAAAAAAAGGAGTCCGTTCTATTTACTTTGAGCATGACAACCAACACTAGTATCAGAGATGCAAGACCTTTGACCAGCACACTGGATTCACAGAGCCACGCCTCTTCAGTGTGACTCCACTCCTCTGTTTTGACAAAGTCTCAAGTTGTTTGTTGCTCAAAATTTTCCGCTGGTTTTTGATCTGTTTTTAGACCTTTTTTTCGGGCTTTCTACTTTGTCATTTTTTTGTTTCTTCAAAGCCCATACCTACAAAGGCACGTCAAAAACCAGTCGGAACCCTTACTCTGGTCGGAGAGCAGCTCAGAAGTGGTGAAGGGTTAGGGTGAGGGAGTGTCGGAATATAGGGGTTGGAACATAGGGGTGTCAGGACATGGGGGTGTCAGGACATGGGGGTGTCGGGACATAGGGGTGTCGGAATATAGGGGTACCAGAGCATAGGCGTGTTGGAACATAGGCATGTCGGGACATTGGGGTGTCAGAACAAAGGGGTGTCGGAATATAGGGGTACCAGAACATAGGGGTGTCGGGGCACAGGGGTGTCAGGGCATGGGGTAGATGGGTGTCGGGACATAGGGGTGTCAGGACATAGGGGTGTCAGGACATAGGGGTGTTGGAACATAGGGGTGTCGGAACATAGGGGTGTCAGGTAATGGGGCCTGGGGTGTCAGGGCATTGGGTGTCAGGACAGGTGGGTGTCAGGCCATAGGGGTGTCGGAATATAGGGCTGTCAGGACATAGGGGTGTCGGGACACAGGTGTAACCATTCTAAGCGCTGTTTGTATCACAGAGCAGGACTGGTGAAGTAATCCGTACATGTGCCACAGTTCTGTACTGTTGGTGAGTGCAAGCTGTGAAAGGGACAGATGTGTTTGAACTTAAAGCGTAAAATCCTCTGCCCCCCTCCCACCAACATTCAGCAAACCGGCATGAATGCCACAATAGCCAACCCTTACCATGACTTACTCATAGCCTCCCATACATACCACGGCAGGTAAGCTACAAAGTTCAGGTTTGCCCTCCTTAAGTAGATAAACCTACACGTTAGTTATAGCACAATGCTAGACTTTCTTCCAGCACAAAAATATACACGGATCAAATTTTCAACGACCACTGTTGCCTTCCTCAGAATGCCTGATCACTTCCGAACATGATCTATACGTTAGTTAGTAACATTACAGCTTTTGCAAACGTTATGACAGTAACGTTATAGCTTTAGCTATGAGTGCTTTCAGAAATACTGCCTTCCAGTCAATAGACTATCATGCATAGAGACAGCCCTATATATGTTCCGACGCTCCTACTTTCTGATGCCCCTGTGTTCCAATGTCACTATGTCGTGACACCCGTACCTAATCCAACACCCCTATTTTAGGGTTAAGGTTATTGTTAGGGGCTGTCGGAACATTTGGGTGTCAGTACATAGGGTGTAGCCACTGTGAAAACCGCAGTAGCTTTGTTGCGCAACACAAGTTTGTGCACATTATGTAAACACACACACACACCTGTAAGTTTCAACTTGTCAAAGTCTTCAAGCTATCAATAAATCAGTGGGAAAGCGGAGGTGAACTTTAGCATTGTTGTTAAGGACAGAACAAGGGCATTAGGTGAAAGGTGTTGAACTTCAGCAGAGAGGGAGTGTATTTTTATCGGTGAGGCCTGCAGTATTTGCCTTATATGAAGTTATTATTGTCTTCTATACTGTAAATTCATACTTTTTGCAATGACTTAATTTCATGGGTTCCGCAGGTTTTTGGTGTGTGTTTTTCAGTAGTTGAAACAATTCTGTACAGTATTAAGTAGAGTGGATTCATTCCCTCAAGCTAACCGACATCTTTCACACCGCAGTCGTCCCTCAGTAAGACATCTGGAGCCGCGTAGTTCCCATTTAGAACTTTTATTCAGTCTAGTACCACGACCGGTTTCGTCGTGATAGCTTTTTCAAGCGTACCGAATAAATGACACAAGTACATGAGGTTCTCACTTATATATGTTTTCAGTGCATAGTGCCCTAGCTCGTTCTCCCTAATTCTGTACGGTAGAAATGCATATTCCTGGTGTCATGATTTTGCAGTGAGAGGTCACTTAAAAAAAACGTAAAAATAAAAGCACTGCAAGCATCTCAAGATTTAAAGTAGTTGTGTCATATTTAATAGGGGCCAACTGCTCTTTTTGCTAGTGTGTAATCCTCAGGCCTTGAATTTTTGTTTGGGGCCATAATACAGTCAACCCTTTTCACTTACTTATGTAAGACGTACATTCAACTCCCTATCATGTAATTGTATGATAATGTCTTATATTATTGTACAACTCTCTTTTGTATCTCCTGTTGATATTATCTACCATTGCGTACCTCCATTGCGTTGATATTGTCTACGATTGACAACATTGTATAACGTTACCTAGAACCTTCCTGTAGTTTGTTCTACATTGTGTAGTTTAATATGAATAGCCAGTAGTATTTTGCCATACATTGTACCTGTTACAATCATTGTGCAATAAACTTTGACTTGACTTTGACTTGACTATGTTTCCCTTCTGATATTTACAAGTCTTAGACTTCTGCTTTCCCCACTTGCTCTCCAGTGAGAACACTCGATGATCAGCATGGCTGGACCAAGGATGCTGCTGCTGGCAGGTGTCAATCTTCTCATCATCTTCCACCTGTGTCAGGTGAGACATCTTGATCTGTATCTGTCTGTATCTATATAGCCGGTATAACTGCCATTAGGCGTAACACACCAGCTTCGCAGGCACGCGGCGCGGCAGCAGCTGGTCATATTACACCAAATGGTCTGTTACACCTAGTCTTTGCATATCTGACTGCAACCGTTCTTTAAAGCTACTTAGTGAGGAAGCTCCTACAGTACTTGATGACGACGAGTTCCATTCTACTACTAATGGTTCTTGGGAAATAGGAATTTTTGAACACATCAATCCTTGATGTTGTCAGTAGTACATGGAAGACCTTAGTGCGGCTATGGCAGATAGACTTGTGTGGTCGGAAGTTGTCCATGGACTTGCCCCGTCCCCCCCGGGGGTCGACCGATGACGATGATGATGATGAGTAGTACATGTAGTTGTGTCTCAGAGTGGAAACAACAGGCGTCTTTGAATTTTTTCTCCTTCCCATGGTTGATGTCTGTCACCTTTACTCACAATCTATAGCTTCTCAGGCCATGTTGCTTTGATTATGTGTGTGCATCAATTTTGGTCAGTTTCCAAAAAAAAAGGGTTTCCGCCATACATACTGATCACTGTGCCACCACTGTAGGCTCAAACCGCTCCTGCCATCACAACCAACATGGTCACCAAAGCTGAAACAATAGCGACAACAGGACCTGCTACCGGTCTCATCACCGGTACTGGTGCTTCCAGCCGTGCTACCACTGATGCAGCCACAACTGCCATCACAACCAACATGGTCACCAAAGCTGAAACAATAGCGACAACAGGACCTGCTACCGGTCTCATCACAAGTACCACTGGTGCAGCCACAACTGGTGCTACCAGCCGTGCTACCACTGATTCAGACACAACTGGTGCTACCAGCCGCATCACCACTGGTGCAGCCACAACAGCGGACAGAACTGACGCAAGTGCTGCAGATGTTCCAACAACCAAAAACCCTCAGACCACGAAAGAAGCGAGCACGAAAAGTACCACAACAACTGCCGCTGCAACTACCGATGTTGTCACTTCAAAGGTTACGACACAGACCGCGCAGGAGGCAAACACTGACAGCAACGACACAGCCACAACAACAGATGCAGATCTTAACAACACTGATGGTGTCTTTCCTACTGATAACAGCATTACATTCAGTACCATGGCTAACTCCACCACTTCTGGAAACTTCACTACAAACTCCACTGCAACACCGGATGGGGGAAGCACTTTAGAACAGCATGAAGTCGCCATCATTGCAGCGAGCATCATCCTGGTGTTCTTGCTGTGCACAGGCTGCTGCTTGTTCCTCCTCAGTGTGAGTACTCTCTCCATGTTCCTTCTCAGTGTGAGTGCTCTCTCTGTGTTCCTTCTCAATGTGAGTACTCTCTCTGTGTTCCTTCTCAGTGTGAGTACTCTCTCTGTGTTCCTTCTCAGTGTGAGTACTCTCTCTGTGTTCCTTCTCAGTGCGAGTACTCTCTCCGTGTTCCTCCTCAGTGTGAGTACTCTCTCCGTGTTCCTCCTCAGTGTGAGTGCTCTCTCTGTGTTCCTTCTCAGTGTGAGTGCTCTCTCCGTGTTCCTTCTCAGTGTGAGTGCTCTCTCCGTGTTCCTTCTCAGTGTGAGTACTCTCTCTGTGTTCCTCCTCAATGTGAGTACTCTCTCTGTGTTCCTTCTCAGTGTGAGTACTCTCTCTGTGTTCCTTCTCAGTGTGAGTGCTCTCTCTGTGTTCCTTCTCAATGTGAGTACTCTCTCTGTGTTCCTTCTCAGTGTGAGTACTCTCTCTGTGTATTCCTTCTCAGTGTGAGTACTCTCTCTGTGTTACTCCTCAGTGTGAGTACTCTCTCCGTGTTTCTTCTCAGTGTGAGTGCTCTCTCCGTGTTCCTCCTCAGTGTGAGTGCTCTCTCTGTGTTCCTTCTCAGTGTGAGTGCTCTCTCTGTGTTCCTTCTCAGTGTGAGTGCTCTCTCTCTGTTCCTTCTCAGTGTGAGTGCTCTCTCTGTGTTCCTTCTCAGTGTGAGTACTCTGTCTGTGTTCCTTCTCAGTGTGAGTGCTCTCTCCGTGTTCCTTCTGAGTGTGAGTACTCTCTCTGTGTTCCTTCTCAGTGAGAGTGCTCTCTCTGTGTTCCTTCTCAGTGTGAGTACTCTCTCTGTGTTCCTTCTCAGTGTATATACTCTCTCTGTGTTCCTTCTCAGTGTGAGTACTCTCTCTGTGTATTCCTCCTCAGTGTGAGTACTCTCTCTGTGTTACTCCTCAATGTGAGTACTCTCTCTGTGTTCCTTCTCAGTGTGAGTACTCTCTCTGTGTTCCTCCTCAATGTGAGTACTCTCTCTGTGTTCCTTCTCAGTGTGAGTACTCTCTCTGTGTTCCTTCTCAGTGTGAGTACTCTCTCTGTGTTCCTCCTCAGTGTGAGTACTCTCTCTGTGTTCCTTCTCGGTGTGAGTACTCTCTCTGTGTTCCTTCTCAGTGTGAGTACTCTCTCTGTGTTCCTTCTCAGTGTATATACTCTCTCTGTGTTCCTTCTCAGTGTGAGTACTCTCTCTGTGTATTCCTCCTCAGTGTGAGTACTCTCTCTGTGTTACTCCTCAGTGTGAGTACTCTCTCCGTGTTTCTTCTCAGTGTGAGTGCTCTCTCCGTGTTCCTCCTCAGTGTGAGTGCTCTCTCTGTGTTCCTTCTCAGTGCGAGTACTCTCTCTGTGCTCCTTCTCAGTGTGAGTGCTCTCTCTGTGTTCCTCCTCAATGTGAGTACTCTCTCTGTGTTCCTTCTCAGTGTGAGTACTCTCTCTGTGTTCCTCCTCAGTGTGAGTACTCTCTCTGTGTTCCTTCTCAGTGTGAGTACTCTCTCTGTGTTCCTTCTCAGTGTGAGTACTCTCTCTCTGTTCCTTCTCAGTGTGAGTGCTCTCTCTGTGTTCCTTCTCAGTGTGAGTACTCTGTCTGTGTTTCTTCTCAGTGTGAGTGCTCTCTCCGTGTTCCTTCTGAGTGTGAGTACTCTCTCTGTGTTCCTTCTCAGTGAGAGTGCTCTCTCTGTGTTCCTTCTCAGTGTGAGTACTCTCTCTGTGTTCCTTCTCAGTGTGAGTGCTCTCTCTGTGTTCCTTCTCAGTGTGAGTGCTCTCTCTGTGTTCCTTCTCAGTGTGAGTGCTCTCTCTCTGTTCATTCTCATTGTGAGTGCTCTCTCTGTGTTCCTTCTCAGTGTGAGTACTCTGTGTTCCTTCTCAGTGTGAGTGCTCTCTCCGTGTTCCTTCTGAGTGTGAGTACTCTCTCTGTGTTCCTTCTCAGTGAGAGTGCTCTCTCTGTGTTCCTTCTCAGTGTGAGTACTCTCTCTGTGTTCCTTCTCAGTGTGAGTGCTCTCTCTGTGTTCCTTCTCAGTGTGAGTGCTCTCTCTGTGTTCCTTCTCAGTGTGAGTGCTCTCTCTGTGTTCCTTCTCAGTGTGAGTGCTCTCTCTGTGTTCCTTCTCAGTGTGAGTGCTCTCTCTGTGTTCCTCCTCAATGTGAGTACTCTCTCTGTGTTCCTTCTCAGTGTGAGTACTCTCTCTGTGTTCCTTCTCAGTGTGAGTACTCTCTCTGTGTTCCTTCTCAGTGTGAGTACTCTCTCTGTGTTCCTTCTGAGTGTGAGTACTCTCTGTGTATTCCTCCTCAGTCTGAGTATTCTCTCTGTGTTCCTTTTCAGTGTGAGTACTCTCTCCGTGTTCCTCCTCAGTGTGAGGACTCTCTCTGTGTTCCTTCTCAGTGTGAGTACTCTCTCTGTGTTCCTCCTCAATGTGAGTACTCTCTCCGTGTTCCTTCTCAGTGTGAGTACTCTCTCTGTGTTCCTTCTCAGTGTGAGTGCTCTCTCTGTGTTCCTTCTCAGTGTGAGTACTCTCTCCGTGTTCCTCCTCAATGTGAGTACTCTCTCCGTGTTCCTTCTCAGTGTGAGTACTCTCTCTGTGTTCCACTTCAGTGTGAGTACTCTCTCTGTGTTCCTTCTCAGTGTGAGTACTCTCTCTTTGAATAACAGACTTAAGCTAAGCTTTGAATGTGTGTTGCAGGAATGGGTTATATCACGTATAATATTACGTATACCAGACATAGCAGCTGACTTAGCAACTTTTTGGGAAGACCTTAATCCAAAATCACAATCTTTAAAAATGTCTTCACCATCACATGCGCAGAGTACACCACTTAGAAGCTTCCTGTTAGCTATACAAATGGGTCTAATACTAATTTTTTTCCCTCTAGGACTGGAGTTGCACACAGCCCAAACAAGCAAAAGGAGAGCCTGGGTGTTGCTTGTGCAACTGCTTTTCTCAGCAGGAGTTTGGGAACACCTCCTCAGGGTTCTCCGCCGGCAAGTCTGAGTCCCACGAGTCTCTGGAGATGGAGACGACCCGCGTGACGGAGGTCGGCAGTTTTACCAACACCAGCACGCTGCACTGGTCCACCGCAAACCACCACTCCTTCCACAAGGTATGTAACAGTGGGGTTAAAGTGCCACTAACTGACCAGTCTAACTGGTCCGGACCTTTTAGCCTATCGGTCATGGCATGCAGCCATTGGACTGGCGGGCCTGGGTTTGATCCCCAGGAGCCAGGAGTCTGTTTCTACTCGCGTTTCAGTGGTTCCCACACCGGGAATCGAACCCAGGCCTTAGTGATGAGAGCGCCAGATTCTAAGGGGTGAGTAGAACAGTCTCCTATCTCCCAGGGATCAAAACCGGGCCTGCCAGCCCACAGACCGTACGCGCTAACCACCAGGCTAAATGGTCCAGACCGGTTAGACTGGTCTGTCGGTGGCACTTGAACCCCACTGTTACAGGGATACTACCAACTCTAAAAGGGCTGAAAGCTGAGAAAACGGGACTGAATAAGACTTATCTATTGATATTGGGTTGTTAATAGGGCTGACTGTCAGGTACTGCAAACTTGTAATTGCTCAACTGTGTTGGCAAAATGGGAAGAAAGGATTGCAAAAATATCGCATTTGCCAAATTTGTTATCACTTTTTGGGAGGACGAAGCGCTTCTTTATCACTTTCAGTGGCGTCCTTTGTGGTAGAAATGCTTCTTGTCAGTTAGCATTATGCATGCGATTTTTGGCTCTACTAGTGACTGTGTTGGCCAAATGGGGACAGCCCTTTGTTCCGACACCCCTGTTTTAGAGTTAGGGTTCAGTTAGAGGTCAGGTATGACACATTTATTTGTGTACCATTATTATAACTCTTGATTTGAAATCATGACGTCTGCTTAACTGAATGGTATATCGTTCATGATCATTCATCATGCTTGTATGATGATGCTGGTAAGAAAAATTACATGAAAATTGTTAACATTTCTCAGTGTTTTTTCAAAAATCTTTCAAATCAGCACAACAGTCAGACTGGTTTACAGCCTTTGTTAAATCATGATCATTCTTTTGCAATTTTCTCCAGTACATGGCACCACAAAATCTTGACAATGAAGAACGCCCAGCTCCCCGTACAGTAAGATGCTTCTGTCATATTAGCTTGAAAGTTCATCTGTGTTGTGTTGGTAGAAATCATTCTGAAACAAGTTTTAACTGTAATTTCCAACACAAGAATTGGACTTACCCAAATTTTCGACTGTATGACACCAGTCTTTGTCAAGGAGTGAGCAATCCACCGCTGGGATGACGTCACGTTATGCAGATAGCACACGTGACTTGGTGAGCAGTGGATCATAAGTAGTGGAAAGTCTGTGGCGCCCGCCGTCTTTGTTGAGGGATGGTTGTACGGCCCTGATGTAAATGGCTTCCTTGATTCCTCTTGCAAAGAAGTCAAGCTCAGTGTCCAATTTTTGTATTGGAAATAACAGTTAAAACTTGTTTCAGCTGTCATTTTATAGCGTGTTGTATGCTCAGCTATGTTAAACGCACATTGAGATGATTTTCAAATTCCAAGGGTATCATACGTTGGAACCCTTTCATTTCAACTTCTCATTGGATTTGGAGTAAATTTCACAATCTTTGCTTTCCTTCTGACACTACGGTATCTTTTTTTTCTGTTGTAAGATGCAAAGTTGCAAAGATACCTGAACTAAAAGCCAAAAAAATTAGGTTTTCAAATGTTTCCAAATTTACACGTAAGGTGACCAACTTATTTCATTTTATCTTATTTTTCAAGCTTTCTTTGATTGTGCTGAGTGATGTTGCTTTCTATGGCTTCCATAATTTGATTGATTGGGTAAATCTACAAAATTATATTCATCAACTTACATGTATAGTTCTACACAATGTAGTATTCACATGATTCAGCTATGATTTGATGCTCGCCTCTGTTTGTGTTTGTTCTCTAGACCGAAGATCCGGAAAACAGAGGAAATCATTTCAGAGGAGTCATAGCGATGATTTCAGGTATGTGTTTCATGTCCTTGTAGCCATAGCTTTGTGATAGCTATAATGTGTGTATGAATGTGTGTGTATGTGTGTGTGTGTGTGTGTGTGTGTATGAAATGTATGTGTGTATATGTATATGTATTGAGTGTCTGTGTTTGTGTGTACTCAAACATGTATTTGTGTGTGTGTGTGAGTGTGTGAGTGTGTGAGTTTGTGTTTGTCTGTGTGTGGATGTGTGTGTGTGTGTGTCCGTTGATTTTTTATCTTTTTGTCATTGCAATGTCTCTGCACCTGATCATACTTGCTAGACAGATTATGATTGAGTTGCAAGAAACTGGAGCATGGCACAGTTCAGCACCACCAGAAAAGTCTAAGCTTTTGAAACTTTAATGAGCCAGCAAAAATGCTATTTTGTTGTAATCAGCAAGCAATGAACAAGACTGGGTAAGATTCTTATATAGGGCCATTCTCCTGAGGTTCTAAATGTTGCCAAAACAGGGGTAAAATATTGAGAATGAGTCAGTTAAGTAGTTCTGTTTTATTTATTTATTTCTGTATTCTTTTACTTAGGGGTAGTACAGTGCTTAGCACTGATTTTCAGGGAGGCCCTTTAAGGTGCACATATACAAACAATGCACTGAAATGTACATAACAGAACATATTTGTGCGTCAAATTGCAAAATCATATCCATACTCATAGTCCATTTCGTACGTGTGACGTGTAAGGATTGGATGTAAGGGGTCACACAATTAGGTTCTGAATGTGTTGTGCTTTGAACTGTCCGATATCTTGTCCCTACCGAGATGAATGAACAAAATTAAATAGACAAACAAACAATTTGAAACAAACAAATCACTGCATATGAATGAATCAACACAGATGACGGTGATGCAACCCGCTCCAAGAAGTACTCCGAAGCGATCAACCTGGACATTTTCCAGCGGGGCGAGGATGACACTGGTGAGTGCCGTTAAAACAGCAGTAACTTAAGACTGTCCTCCTCACAGCTTTGGCAGCTGATGCTGGTGTGGGCCGCCTTCACCCTCCGCTGTCTTTTTCATCCACTAAGGTCATGTTGATTTGATTATATGGATGGCATCCTCTCAGAACCCCAAAACTGATGCGAGCGTGCATGCGGAAAAAAAAGACAAGCTGGGCAAAAAAAATGCCATCATCCTGAAATCTACATGGTCAGGAAGGTTGAACAAATGACTTAACACACAGAGTATTGTACATGGAACAATTTTATAGATTCTTCATTTTTCGTTCTTTCACATCTTTTTCTTTGACTTTTTTCTCGTCATTCTACGTTGAGAGTAGTATCCATTTTCCTATCCTTTTTTTTCCATTCCATTCGAACCAACATGGCCTAAGTCCTGTATTTAGGTAGTGCAGCGAGGCTACTCCCATCACTGCTTGCACTGTCTTCAGCTGTCACAGACAATGCTAGAGCTGCATAGTTTCCGTTTGGAGACGTTATCGCCACATTCAGCCAACTCATCTAACAACAAGCTTCCTCAGTAGTCAGACTGCATGTAGTATACGTCTTCTGTTCTCTCACATAGGTGAAATAGTGCATCAGAATCTTCTCGCTTCTGAGATTTTCTCCACTTTCTTACAGGAAATCTGTCTCTAACTGTTCCTACACCCCATAACCTTAGTGCTAACATAGGCTTGTCACAACATAGGGGTGTAACCTAGCCTGACTGAGTTGCGCTTCTAACGGCCGGCCCGATGGTTGCGACCTCCACCAGCAATAGGTTGTGTATCACAAACCTCGTTGTCTGGGGCTGCAATGGCTCCTCCCAGGATTGGGGCCAATACTTGGGCCGGCCAATAATTAAAGGAGTTCTGAAGTCCACATTATGAGTCAATGAATACATAATCAGCCAACTTTTACAGAATTTTGCTTATGGTGAATTACACAAGGTGTGTTTTTTAAAACAATATGATACTCACTAAACCCTTGCAGACCCTACCCATGTAATCCCTATGTGTAAACATACATCTTTAATGGTGAGTATTCTTGGCATAGATGAGGGGGGTTAAGCACAATAAGAAGGCCAGTTGTTGATAAGATATAAAAGAAGACAAAGCAAGACGGGTTTTTTTTAACCACCCTGACATTCTTTTTGTAATCTAAATTTGTCAGGCCTTGTCAGGCACATTGAAATAAGCCATAGGCTGAGGTTGTTTAATTCAATTAATCAGAAAATAGAGGGTCACCTGAAGCTTTTTGATGCGCAGTCGGGACTAGCGGGTACTTTATCGTATACTGTAAAAAGTATTCATCTTTACTTCCTAAAATTATCATCTATTAAAATATAACTCCCCCCTCTGGACTTAAGAACTCTTTTAAGGGTGATTCCATCTGGCTAGGGTGTCCAAGGCTGTCTCCAGGACCCGTCCTTCCATCCCAGGACAGAAATTTGCTTCTTCGAACGGGAAATAATTTTACCCCTTTCGTCCCCAAAAATATGAATTTCATGAGATAAAACTGATGAAAATGTATTTTTTAAAGCTTAAAATGACAGATTCAACAATGAAAATTAAAAAGAAACAGCACCTAGACAATGAGTTGGACAGAAAAAGATTTTAAGCTGGAGACAGCCTTGCATGGTACATCAGCCTAGTCCAGCTGCTGTTTGAAGCTGTCTGATATGCTCAGCCTGCTGGTGACCTTCATCTCTTGCCCACTCTTTCTCCGAAACCTCAAGACATCCTTGGTAATGTCTTACAGTAAGTAACGGCGCATGAATGCCTAATGCCCCCCCCCCCCCCCCCCCCCATGCAGGTGGTGACAGCCTGGCCGGAGACGAGGTTAGCGACACGAGTAACCACACCCTGGTAACCGTGGTTTCCGTCCACACCCACGATCACAACGAAAGGTCGTCACAGAGGTCAAGCAACAGCGACCCAGCTGCGGATACAGCTGCTTCTGGCAGTAACCAGGATACGGTAAGAACTGGACTGACTTTAGACAACTGAAATCTCAGCTACTCTCCCATTATATCTGCCTATGTACCAATTTCCAGTTTGCAATGAAACCACATCAGCTTCTAAATGGCCTTCCCTTGCCTGATATCTATAGCTTCTTTGGATCATTCTAGCACCATTTCACACCTCTCAGGGGTCACATCTCCACAGTACATAATGTAGTCTGGATTCCATCCCCATTGAAACGTTTGTTCCTCACATCCTGCATTCTTCCAAGAATGAAATATTTCTCAAAAACATTGTAACCATGCCTTTATAATGGACTTTGTGACTCGTAGCCATTCAGAACTCTCACCTTTACTTTAGACAAATATTTTACTGCCAATCATTTCTCAGTCGACAGGTGTCAGACTATTCTTCAGACTGAGGCACATTCAGAGGAGCAAACTGGAGCTCGAATTAGGATGGATACCCTGCTAGCTTTAAACAGCTACTGACACATGACAAAATTGTTCAAATGCATATATATACAGTAAATCACTTTGATATGGCGGCAGGAGAATATAGCGGTTGGGGGAAAATGGAGAAGGTCACGGCACTTAATTTTAACGGTGGGAACAAACATCACTGTCTCAAATATTAGTGATCAAATATTTCCGATTATGAAATTTTAGCTGTTGACTTAAGTGACCATTAAATCAGCTAAAATTAAGTTACAGTTAACAAATCAAGAATTACAGTATTAGAAATATAGATAAAATGTAGTTGTTTAAAATTACTTGTAGCTGTTTAACTTCTTTACTCTTTTTGTCAATTTCCTTCCAGCTTGCTCCAGAACAGACTGTGCCAAAGAAGTCCCAGGGGAGGAAAAGAGGTGTTTTCATGAGCGACTCGGACGTCTCGGAGGGCGGCAAAAACCGGTCCTACAGCCAGAGCGTAGCTGAAGCCATGAGAACATTCGACAGCACTGCTCTGGCACACTACAACGAAGAGGAAGAACACAAAGACTCAATGATGACAACTGAACTTTGAATTTCTTTTACCTGTGCCAAAACTCCTCTAAACAAAATGGCACATTCCATTTAAAACATTGACTTTGGAAGATTAAATTGTAAATTTCAATGGGGATGTGATTTTGCAGTAGGAGTGGAAAGACGTTTTCGTGATGTTTTAAGATCGCGATGGAAACAATTCTGTAGCACAGTAGAAATACAAAACACATATTGATGGTGTCAGGAATGTTTGATAATTGTCTGAAATAGTATCTTAAGACCATCTGATGTATGCTAATCTTTTTCATTGATGTATCATCACTTGCATGAGTAATGCTGTCTTACCATCATCACTATTGTTATTTTTCTTTTTGTTGTAACATTATATATTTGTTGTGGCTGTCAAAATACCCTTATACGTTTTCAGACGAAAAGAAAACTACTCTCCTCTTAACATCACAAAACCCACATATCACAGAAAAAGTGGGATCATTCGTCTTCCACAGTCTCGGAAAAAGAAGTCGAACTCAATAAGTTAGAACTTGGCAGTAGTTAAGACTAGAGTAGACATTTGTTATACTGTTCATTATTGTCTGTCCGTCCACTCCGTGTTACATGTACATGTACTTGCAATTAGCCTACGGGCAGGAATTTGCAATAAAACTTTTCTATTGTTATATTGTTATGCTGCCAATGGTCATACTGTACAGGTGCCTTCTGCTTGTTGTGTTGAAGTGGAATCTGTAACAAAGTTACCTGTACATTAGAATATTACCTACATACAGTTCTGTACCTGTGTATATAGTGAAGTTCTTTTAGATAGTATCTATCAATGAGAATGTTGCCAGTTATTGTAGTTCGAATATCAATGCAAAACAGCTGCTATTACTTTTGAGATACAAATGTAACGTGGTGTTGTAGCCAACAAGTTTGTCTTGTTCGTTCTTTTGTTCGTTCGTCTGTTCCTCAACGCACAATGATCAGCAGGTTTCCTTGCTGTTTCAGTAGCAGGGTGTACCTTTACAGGGAGGAGTTGCTAGCCCTTCCCCCAGAAAGGTGTTTGAGACACATCCTTGATCAAGCATGGGCGCAACCCCAACCGAGATGTCCTGTCCAGGATTTGAATGACTTTGATCTGGAGTAGTTGTCTACTACGCCAAAAATAATTACTCAAGCAACTGGATAAAGTTTTCAAACTTTTCAAAACTTTATCCAGTTGCTTGAGTAATTATTTTTGGCGTATCTTACTACCTGGATGTATAACTTTCATCAACGTAGTTGTCTACTAGTTGTCAAGTAAGTTGTCTAGTCATGTCGAATACAGTCTTTGTGCTGAGGGGCGTGGCATGTCTAGTTATCGGCCGACCTGGTCCCATGGCACCATGTGAAGCGAGTTTCCGTCTGTTTGTTAACCAGTGCCCTGACTGATACACATTTCTTTAAAACGCGGATTAACTGTACATGTAAATACTTTGCCACAGAAGTTGCGTTCAATTAAGAAATATATCTCCCTCCGTTTCTTCTCCTTCTGTTTCTTCTTCCTCCGCTTCTTCTTCTTCCTCCGCTTCTCCTTCTCTCTTTGCTTCTTCTTCTTCTGTTTCTTCTCCTTCCGCTTCTTCTCGCTTCAAGTCATTTTCCCTGATGGCCTCCATCTTCTCCACGACCCAGGCGAACTTGTCCGACAGAAGGGCGTACGCCTTACGACTGACTTCCTGCAGGTAGGCCAACAAGATTTCGGCCACTTTTGTCGGGTCGCCTTCGGACACGAAACATTTTGGATGTTCATATTTCGGCACGTTACTGGCCACGCTAACGCTCAGCAATTCGTGAACGGCCTCCCACTGGAGCTTGTTGGTCTTGTCACCGTTCAGCGGTTTCAGGAGGCATTCTATGTCGAAGCAGGCGCGGTAAGGGTAGTACTGATCTTCCTCGGGGACTTCGATCCCTTCGTCCTTCAGTTTCTCGAAGACGGTCTGTGGTAGACGGTAGGCGCCCCCTGGGTATTCCCTTTTCACCTGACCGTCGCACGTGCGCATGTGGCGTTCGCAGTTGCCGCTGCGCCGCCACCTCTTTCCACATCGCGGACAACCAAAGGATTTTGCGTAGGTTTGGAAGTTTTTGATGTAAGAAAAATGTTCCTTGTAGAGATTCAGGTACATTTTGTTCTTGTACGTCGACAGGGGACGCCTCACCAGTTCCGCGAAGAAATCGTTGCCTCCTGCGTCCTCTTCATCGCTGGGCCGAAGGGCATAGACGTAAATGTCGACCTCAAATAAAGTTTCTAGCTCGTCCAGGTTTTTGAGGGACACGCCTTTGAAGTGTTTGGCCGTCTTGCCCACGCACGCCAGGTACTTACTGAAGAGCTTCTTTGTCGGTCTTTCCAGTTTGGTGCGGTCGTCGTAGTTGCGATGGAGTGCCAGGCACCGGAAGAATCAGAGCTTGTCGGTGTAAGGGCCATGTCTGTCCCCCAGTAGGGCGATGATTGACCTACTCTTGTTGATGTAGTCCTGCACTGTCTGGGGCGCACCGATGGGATGGCCTTTGATTTTGTTGACGTAAAACGTCACGTTCACCATCTTGTGCAGGACCGACTTGCTGTTGGGACGCTGCTGGCGTGCCTGTTCCATGATGTCCACGTCCTCGATGCTGTCCAGGAACCGCCTAACACCATCGTCGTTTTCTACCAGGGCAGGTTCTAACAAAAACTTTGCAAAGGAACAACCACAGTATAAGAACCAGCTTGATTGTGTTTGGTGTTATTGAATGAATGAATAAATGAATGAATGAATAAATGGATGAATGAAAGACTTTTATGGTGAGTTTCGTTTAATTCTGGTACAAGCTAAATACAGTATGAGTGCATGTGTTGGGATATGAGATGGTAATGAATGGGTTTGTACGCATAGCGTGAAACTCGAGGTATAGTGAATGTCGAACCCTGTCTTCCTTTCCAAAGCGCCCGTACCGGACATGGACGAAGATGCTCAGTACCCATTTCACGAAACCGCTCCCCCTCGTAGACCAAAGGGAGTACCTCATAGGATAACGTGTACATCAGAAATCAGTAACGTTATATGAAAAAAACGACTTGTCTTCGATGACGACTCGCAGGGCCACTGCTACCTTGCCAGAAACGGTCTCTATCGTCTGCCACTGCTGTGGGTTGAGGTTGATTCCTTTATTGCCGGGCAAGATTCTGTTCGGTCTAAGTCTGAACGGGGTCTGGAGACTTCACGTAGGGCCAAGACCGAATCTCCTCTGAAGATCTCCACAATGGCATACCGTAGGTTTCTCAAGTCGAACCGGCGGGGTCGACTGTCCCTGTGTTGTACGGCATGGTGGCAAGGGTACACTGCAGCAGGGCCGATGACATACTTGGCAAGTCGCGTCTTAGAGCCCACCACTGATCGGGGGTCAGGGCCAATCTCTCTTACAAGCCCTCCACACCACGTCCTCCTGTTCGGGATGTGGCTGATAGAATTGCCGCACGGACAGCACGGCCTTCCCGTTGAAGCGGCCGACGGTGGCGAAGACGTTTTCCCCTATGGGAAACCTAATTTCCAACACGCCATTCCCGTCGTCTATCTGGATCTTCGGCTTCGATCCGTCGTTTATACGGTCCATCTGTGTACCCTTCTTGCTGTGTATCAAGGGGACAGCGGGATTACCTGATGGGGAATTGGAATCGGTGCAAAGACGAGCACAAACGCGGTCCATGATTATATTATTGGTTACTTTTAAAATTAAAAAAAAGAATATTGTGGCTGATACAGATTGGGTGCATTTCTAGGCTTAAGTCACCGCCTTGTATATTAATCTAATTTAAGTCGTCTGAGAGTTTCAACAACTTGATCCATTGTTTGTTCGAAGCAGTCTCCATCGATGTCCATCAATTCATCATCAGGTAGGCTGTTGTTCTCTGTGATGATATTACAGCTCATGTTTGGATTGGTCATTGGTCCGACATTCAAACTTAGTCGACGCCTCTTGGCTGGCGGCTCACAATCCTTATTGTATGGAGGCCTTCGCTTTCGTTTTGAAGCTTTAACAACTTTATCCATAGTAATGTTCTATGGCAGTTGTGTCTGTGACTTCAGTACCCTTGTAGAGAAGGTTATGTGTTGATATCCGCACGTGTGTAGATATCACAACTAGAGAAGTTGTGGATCCGTATAATATATGGTATGTAGTCAGGTGTCGACAAAACCATATATTCGCAATGCCTTCATTGCGAATATATGGTTTTGTCGACACCTGACGACCGTCAGTAATGTAAGATTATCATTGCAGCCTTATTTGTAAGCTTGGAATATACAAATTTATGTAAATAATAGGATTCAAGTTCCTTACACTTTGATTGGTCTAGAGGCAGCACGTGTTGTTCAGTCTATCGGACGTGGTAGAAAACAGCAGTTAACTGATGATGAAGTCACCCCTCAATATAAAGTTTGTGCAACAGAATGATTGCAGAAATCTTTTGAAGTACTGTTTTCTATCACGTCCGATACGATTAGCTTGACTTCTCACTTATTGGTAGATTATAAGCCGACAGGCCAATCAGAATGGAAGTTTATGAGCCAATCAGAGACCAGTGTGAGCTGCCTGTCGACCAATCATAATGCAAGCAACCTTAATCCTACTTTTTGCATTAATTTTGATGGATATTTGCATATGATAACCTATATAAATGAAACAATGTTAAAAACTATTAACACGCATCTTTTTTCGACTGTACTCTCTTAGAGGCCCACATGCATGAATACATGAATGAAGCCCTGCGAGAAGACGGACACTACATTGGAGCTTGCATCAACCATATACTGTATATCTACCGAGCAGGGGGCACAACCTAGTTGGTGGGATATGGAGGGAAGCCGAGGACAAGAAAGTCGACTCCCATTACAGAGAGAATGAGGCCAAGGAGCGACGAATGTCACGACGAAACTATTGAGTATGTGGACTGTATCCTTGAACCAACAAATAACGGCAATATCCTAAAGGTCACCCCGACGTTATTCTTGACAATTTCGAGGACCTAAGCAACTGTTCCGGCATCGAGAAATTTAAAGTACTCGTAACGATCGTTCCATCCCGTGTTACCGGACTTACCGGGCCACATGTTGTTGTTTCACTTGCACAGAACGTGTGCCGCTAATCGGCAAAAGCCACCCTGGCCTCACTCGGACGACGATCGGGCCTTCCTAGAAACTGGAGGAGGCCAGACGGAACGGTTACCGCATCCTTGAAAAGTACGAAGAGCATCATTTCAATGGGTCTGTTCCGAAAATACATTGACTGCTGGCTCAACTTTAAACAACAGACGAGCGGCTGGCCCAGGTGAAAAGATCCAGACAGACGCATTGCAGAAGAGCAGTACCTGGCCTTTCTCTCTCTCAACTAAAGTATCTTAGTTGGCATACCTACTGTCTAAGATTCTAGTATCTTCAAGGGTCTTTATTCATACCCCAAAACAACAAACACATTCTGGTGTAATCTTTGCCCGTATTCGAACTACGAGAGGCTTTATTTGTGTCACAAAATTTTATCAGTCACTAGAAATCTTCGTTTGGAGGTCGCTGGTCAGGAACGACTTGTCTTCGATGACGACTTGCAGGGCCACTTCTACCTTGCAAGCAACGGTCAATGTCGTCTGGAACTGGGAACTGGTGGGGTTTGCGGTTGATCCCTTTCTTGCCGGGCAAGACTCTTTTGGGTACTGAGTCTGGACGGGGTCTGAAGAATTCGCTTAGGGCCACGACCGGGTCCCCTCCTCCACAATGGCGTACCGTAGGTGTCCCAAGTCGAACCGGCGGGGGCGACTGTCCCTGTGTTGTACGGCATGGTGGCAAGAGTACACTGCAGCAGGGCCGATGACATACTTGGCAAGTCGCGTCTTAGAGCCCACCACTGATCGGGGGTCAGGGCCAATCTCTCTTACAAGCCCTCCACACCACGTCCTCCTGTTCGGGATGTGGCTGATAGAATTGCCGCACGGACAGCACGGCCTTCCCGTTGAAGCGACCGACGGTGACGAAGACGTTTTGCCCAATGAGGAAACCTTATTTCCAACACCCCATTCTCGTCTATTTGGATCTTTGGCTTCGATCCGTCGTTCATGCCGTCTATCAGTGAACTCTTCTTGCTGTGTATCGAGGGGGAAGCGGGATTGCCTGATGAGGAATTGGAATCGGTGCACAGACGAGCACAAACGAGGTCCATGATTATACTATTAGTTACTTTTAAAAATTTAGAAATGACAATATTGTGCCTGATGTGATATCAACCGTTGCAAAATGTACAGATTGGGTGCATTTCTAGGCTTAAGTCACCGCTCTGTATATTAATCTAATTTAAGTCGTCTGATAGCTTCAACAACTTGATCCATTGTTTGTTCGAAGCAGTCCCCATCGATGTCCATCGATTCATCTTCAGGTACGATGTTGTTCTCTGTGATCATATCAAAGCTCATGTTTGGATTAGTCTTTGGTCTGACATTCAATCTTAGTCGTAGTATGTAGTGAGCAGGCTGCTATCCATTTTTCAGGCTCGGTCAATAGTTAGGGCGCATTACGGCGGCATTAGCTTTGCTTTGTTCGTCTACCCTGGTCTTCTCATAAGCAACAGATGCACTTTTCTGTCGGCAAACGTCTCACACTTTACAAACGTTTGAAGCATTTGGACAAGCATCTTTTGTTGTAACAGTGAGCAGGCTGCTATCCATTTTTCAGGCTCAGTCAATAGTCAGGGCGCATCACGGGGGCATTAGCTTTGCTTTGTTCGTCTACCCTGGTCTTCTCATAAGCAACAGTAGTATGTAGTGAGCAGGCTGCTATCCATTTTTCAGGCTCGGTCAATAGTCAGGGCGCATTACGGCGGCATTAGCTTTGCTTTGTTCGTCTACCCTGGTCTTCTCATAAGCAACAGTAGTATGTAGTGAGCAGGCTGCTATCCATTTTTCAGGCTCGGTCAATAGTATGTAGTGAGCAGGCTGCTATCCATTTTTCAGGCTCGGTCAATAGTCAGGGCGCATTACGGCGGCATTAGCTTTGCTTTGTTCGTCTACCCTGGTCTTCTCATAAGCAACAGTAGTATGTAGTGAGCAGGCTGCTATCCATTTTTCAGGCTCGGTCAATAGTCAGGGCGCATTACGGCGGCATTAGCTTTGCTTTGTTCGTCTACCCTGGTCTTCTCATAAGCAACAGATGCACTTTTCTGTCGGCAAACGTCTCACACTTTACAAACGTTTGAAGCATTTGGACAAGCATCTTTTGTTGTAACGTAACGCATAAAACATAAACTGGAACTGCCGTAGTGAGCAGGCTGCTATCCATTTTTCAGGCTCGGTCAATAGTCAGGGCGCATTACGGCGGCATTAGCTTTGCTTTGTTCGTCTACCCTGGTCTTCTCATAAGCAACAGATGCACTTTTCTGTCGGCAAACGTCTCACACTTTACAAACGTTTGAAGCATTTGGACAAGCATCTTTTGTTGTAACGTAACGCATAAAACATAAACTGGAACTGCCCAGTTGCTCGAGTAACTTTTCCGATAAAGCTTAGACATCCAGGCAGTGAGTTAAAACATAAACTTGAATTGTCGTAGTAGTACAGTAGTATGTAGTGAGCAGGTTGCTATCCATTTTTCAGGCTCGGTCAATAGTCAGGGCGCATTACGGCGGCATTAGCTTTGCTTTGTTCGTCTACCCTGGTCTTCTCATAAGCAACAGATGCACTTTTCTGTCGGCAAACGTCTCACACTATACAAACGTTTGAAGCATTTGGACAAGCATCTTTTGTTGTAACGTAGCGCATAAAACATAAGCTGGAACTGCCCAGTTGCTCGATTAACTTTTCCGATAAAGCGTAGACATCCAGGCAGTGAGTTAAAACATAAACTTGAATTGTCGTAGTAGTACAGTAGTATGTAGTGAGCAGGTTGCTATCCATTTTTCAGGCTCGGTCAATAGTCAGGGCGCATTACGGCGGCATTAGCTTTGCTTTGTTCGTCTACCCTGGTCTTCTCATAAGCAACAGATGCACTTTTCTGTCGGCAAACGTCTCACACTTTACAAACGTTTGAAGCATTTGGACAAGCATCTTTTGTTGTAACGTAGCGCATAAAACATAAGCTGGAACTGCCCAGTTGCTCGAGTATCTTTTCCGATAAAGCGTAGACATCCAGGCAGTGAGTTAAAACATAAACTTGAATTGTCGTAGTAGTACAGTAGTATGTAGTGAGCAGGTTGCTATCCATTTTTCAGGCTCGGTCAATAGTCAGGGCGCATTACGGCGGCATTAGCTTTGCTTTGTTCGTCTACCCTGGTCTTCTCATAAGCAACAGATGCACTTTTCTGTCGGCAAACGTCTCACACTTTACAAACGTTTGAAGCATTTGGACAAGCATCTTTTGTTGTAACGTAGCGCATAAAACATAAGCTGGAACTGCCCAGTTGCTCGAGAAACTTTTCCGATAAAGCTTAGACATCCAGGCAGTGAGTTAAAACATAAACTTGAATTGTCGTAGTAGTACAGTAGTAGTATGTAGTGAGCAGGCTGCTATCCATTTTTCAGGCTCGGTCAATAGTCAGGGCTAGGGCGCATTACGGCGGCATTAGCTTTGCTTTGTTCGTCTACCCTGGTCTTCTCATAAGCAACAGATGCACTTTTCTGTCGGCAAACGTCTCACACTTTACAAACGCTTGAAGCATTTGGACAAGCATCTTTTGTTGTAACGTAGCGCATAAAACATAAACTGTAAGTGACCAGTTGCTCGAGTAACTTTTCCGATAAAGCTTAGACATCCAGGCAGTGAGTTAAAACATAAACTTGAATTGTCGTAGTAGTAAGGCAGTAGTAGTAGTAGAGTTTCTCCAGAAAGGTACCGTAGTCATAGACACAGAACTGCCAAAGCGTATTACACTGGATCAAGTGTCGCCAGTAGTACACCTAAAGGGTCTACTGCACGCTGTCGTGGAGATCTTAGGCGGGACCCCGATTGTGGGTCTTGGAGAGCTCTGGCCTTCTCATAAGTTTTGCATAAGCTTGATGGAATCGTGTAATTTCAAAGAGTATATATATGAAAACCGAGAGATAAGAGATGATAAAGCCGTAACGGTTATGTTGTGGTTGCCGTCAAAAAAAGGCCCGTCTAAAAATAGTAAAACTGGTTAGATCTAGTTTTCTATAGATCCGGTTAGAACGAGTTTCTACCCAAAGCTTCTCGACCAATCAAAATGTAAGGAACTTGAATCCTGATATTTACATAAATTTGCATATCCTGAGCCTTATAAATAAGGCTGCAATGGTAATCTTACATTACTGACGGTCCTTCATTGCGAATACATGTATATGGTGAGGTCCATAATCGAACTTCGTGTTGCCGACACCTGACTACATAGCATATTTCATACGGATCTATCCACAACTTCTCTAGTTGTGATATCCACACGCGTGCGGATATTAACACATAACCGTCTCAACAAGGGTACTGAAGTCACAGACACAACTACCATAGCACATTACTATGGATAAAGTTGTTAAAGCTTCAAAACGAAAGCCTCCATACGATAAGGATTGTGAGCCGCCAGCCAAGAGGCGTCGACTAAGTTTGAATGTCGGACCAAAAACTAATCCAAACATGAGCTTTGATATGATCACAGAGAACAACAACCTACCTGAAGATGAATCGATGGACATCGATGGGGACTGCTTCGAACAAACAATGGACCAAGTTGTTGAAGCTATCAGACGACTTAAATTAGATTAATATACAGGGCGGTGACTTAAGGCTAGAAATGCACCCAATCTGTGCATTTTGCAACGATTGATATTGATCACATCAGGCACAATATTCTCATTTTTTAAATTTTAAAAGTACCCAATATTATGATCATGGACCGCGTTTGTGCTTGTCTCCGCACCGATTCCAATCCCCCATCAGGCAATCCCGCTGTCCCCTTAACACAAAGCAAGAAGGGTACACAGATGGATGGCATGAGCGACGGATCGAAGCCGAAACTCCAGATAGACGACGGGAATGGCGTGTTGAAAATCAGGTTTCCCATTGGGCAAAACGTCTTCGTCACCGTCGGTCGCTTCAACGGGAAGGCCGTGCTGTCCGTGCGGCAATTCTATCAGGCACATCCCGAACAGGAGGATGTGTGGGGGGCTTGTAAGAGAGGATTGGCCCTGACCCCCGATCAGTGATGGGCTCTAAGACGCGACTTGCCAGGTATGTCATCTACAAGGTTAGTGCTACATGCTGCAGTGCACCCTTGCCACCATGCCGACTTGGGACACCTACGGTACGCCATTGTGGAGGAGGAGACCCGGTCGTGGCCCTAAGCGAATTCTTCAGACCCCGTCCAGACTCAGTACCCAGAAGAGTCTTGCCTGGCAAGAAAGGGATCGACCTCAACCCACAGCAGTGGCAGACGATAGAGACCGTTGCTGGCAAGGTAGAGGTGGCCCTGCAAGTCGTCATCGAAGACAAGTCGTTCCTGAAAAGCGACCTCCAAACGAAGATTTCTAGTGACTGATAAAATTTTGTGACACGAATAAAGCCTCTCGTGGTTCAAATACGGGCAAAGATTAAATCAGAATGTTTGTTGTTTTTGTGGTGTAAATAACTAACCTTGTAGATATTACAGTCAGTAGGTAAGCCAAATGAGACAATTAAGTTGAGCTGAGAGAGACAGTGAGAGGGAGAGAGATGGATAGAGAGAGATAGGGACAATTGCATCTTCGTTTGCCGACACTTGCCTGCAAACCATATTCCATACGGATCTATTCACAACTTGTCTGGTTCTGATATCTACACACATATAACATTTGCTCGAAAGGTACCGAAGTCACAGCAACAGAACTACCAAAGCACATTACACTGTAGTATGTAGTGAGAAGGTTGGTATCCATTATTCAGGCTCGTTCAAAGGGCAGGGCTCCTCGGCATTAGCTTTGCTTTTTCTTCCACCCTGGCCTTCTCATAAGCGTTCTTTTCCTTTTGTTGTAACGTGCGTAAAATAGATGACAATTCAATTTCCATCTAGATATACACGTGTCTATTACAAGTCCAAAGTTCCGATAGAAACTTAGAAAACATGTGTGCGCCATTTCAAACGGTCGCTAAACGTTCGCCTAAGACGTCATAGGTCCCCGGGGCTCTAAACACGCAGAAAAAAATGACCCTTTGCAATAGCTCAGCATCTTCGTTTGCCGACACTTGCCTGCAAACCATATTCCATACGGATCTATTCACAACTTATCTGGTTCTGATATCTACTCACATATAACATTCTCCAGAAAGGTACCGTAGTCATAGACACAGAACTGCCAAAGCGTATTACACTGGATCAAGTGTCGCCAGTAGTACACCTAAAGGGTCTACTGCACGCTGTCGTGGAGATCTTAGGCGGGACCCCGATTGTGGGTCTTGGAGAGCTCTGGCCTTCTCATAAGTTTTGCATAAGCTTGATAGAATCGTGTAATTTCAAAGAGTATATATATGAAAACCGAGAGATAAGAGATGATAAAGCCGTAACGGTTATGTTGTGGTTGCCGTCAAAAAAAGGCCCGTCTAAAAATAGTAAAACTGGTTAGATCTAGTTTTCTATAGATCCGGTTAGAACGAGTTTCTACCCAAAGCTTCTCGACCAATCAAAATGTAAGGAACTTGAATCCTGATATTTACATAAATTTGCATATCCTGAGCCTTATAAATAAGGCTGCAATGGTAATCTTACATTACTGACGGTCCTTCATTGCGAAAACATGTATATGGTGAGGTCCATAATCGAACTTCGTGTTGCCGACACCTGACTACATAGCATATTTCATACGGATCTATCCACAACTTCTCTAGTTGTGATATCCACACCCGTGCGGATATTAACACATAACCTTCTCAACAAGGGTACTGAAGTCACAGACACAACTACCATAGCACATTACTATGGATAAAGTTGTTAAAGCTTCAAAACGAAAGCGAATGCCTCCATACGATAAGGATTGTGAGCCGCCAGCCAAGAGGCGTCGACTAAGATTGAATGTCGGACCAAAGACTAATCCAAACATGAGCTTTGATATGATCACAGAGAACAACATCGTACCTGAAGATGAATCGATGGACATCGATGGGGACTGCTTCGAACAAACAATGGATCAAGTTGTTGAAGCTATCAGACGACTTAAATTAGATTAATATACAGGGCGGTGACTTAAGCCTAGAAATGCACCCAATCTGTACATTTTGCAACGGTTGATATCACATCAGGCACAATATTGTCATTTCTAAATTTCTAAACGCTCCGACACTTTTTCCTATTAGAGTAAAAAAAAAAACGTCTGGCGAAAATGTCATTGCTTGCTATTGACGGACTCAAAGAGAAATGCAGAACTCATCCACGCCCGACTCATTCGCCAACCACACAGATGTGTCTGACGGTGAGATCTGCCCCATCTGCCTCGACGAAATCGCATTCCGGGACGAAGTTTGGAACCACTGTCCACATGCAACAGCTCTGAATACCCACTCTTGCCACAAAGACTGCATAGTGGAGTGGTGCCGTACGTCCCCGACATGCCCTACCTGCAGGGTAAGAATAGAGTGTACCGACGGCGAACATGGCTGTCCTCGGGAAAACTTTGACTTCTACTTCTGATAGAGTGGCAAGCGAAAAGAGTGCAGGAGTCGTCATATCCACCACAGATGATACTACGTTGCACAGGTAGACGCCGTTCACGCCAGAGTTCGTGTGTCTGCATGGACGAAATCCGAGTGCGGGCAGGCAAAAGTTGCGCACGCGTACCGTATATGAAAGTAGGTTCAGACACCTTCAATTCAAACTTTCAGTCTGAATGTGAATTCGACCGCAAAGATGTGGCAGTCTTGTTCCATACAATGGAGAAAGGTATCGATGCAACGAGGAAAAAAAGCGCGGTGGGTGGTATGGATATAGACGTTTGCTATAAACTCGGGCACAGAAAATACAGACGGGCGGCGTTTGATACACTCTTGACTGAATAAAGTCCAATGAAACATTGTCACTATGTCCCTGCAGTGTCTTTTCTGTTGTTGTCTTGATTCGCTACAGTAGTATGTAGTGAGCAGGCTGCTATCCATTTTTCAGGCTCGGTCAATAGTCAGGGCGCATTACGGCGCAGTATGTAGTGAGCAGGCTGCTATCCATTTTTCAGGCTCGGTCAATAGTCAGGGCGCATTACGGCGGCATTAGCTTTGCTTTGTTCGTCTACCCTGGTCTTCTCATAAGCAACAGATGCACTTTTCTGTCGGCAAACGTCTCACACTTTACAAACGTTTGAAGCATTTGGACAAGCATCTTTTGTTGTAACGTAACGCATAAAACATAAACTGGAACTGCCGTAGTGAGCAGGCTGCTATCCATTTTTCAGGCTCGGTCAATAGTCAGGGCGCATTACGGCGGCATTAGCTTTGCTTTGTTCGTCTACCCTGGTCTTCTCATAAGCAACAGATGCACTTTTCTGTCGGCAAACGTCTCACACTTTACAAACGCTTAAAGCATTTGGACAAGCATCTTTTGTTGTAACGTAGCGCATAAAACATAAACTGTAAGTGACCAGTTGCTCGAGTAACTTTTCCGATAAAGCTTAGACATCCAGGCAGTGAGTTAAAACATAAACTTGAATTGTCGTAGTAGTAAGGCAGTAGTAGTAGTAGAGTTTCTCCAGAAAGGTACCGTAGTCATAGACACAGAACTGCCAAAGCGTATTACACTGGATCAAGTGTCGCCAGTAGTACACCTAAAGGGTCTACTGCACGCTGTCGTGGAGATCTTAGGCGGGACCCCGATTGTGGGTCTTGGAGAGCTCTGGCCTTCTCATAAGTTTTGCATAAGCTTGATGGAATCGTGTAATTTCAAAGAGTATATATATGAAAACCGAGAGATAAGAAATGATAAAGCCGTAACGGTTATGTTGTGGTTGCCGTCAAAAAAAGGCCCGTCTAAAAATAGTAAAACTGGTTAGATCTAGTTTTCTATAGATCCGGTTAGAACGAGTTTCTACCCAAAGCTTCTCGACCAATCAAAATGTAAGGAACTTGAATCCTGATATTTACATAAATTTGCATATCCTGAGCCTTATAAATAAGGCTGCAATGGTAATCTTACATTACTGACGGTCCTTCATTGCGAATACATGTATATGGTGAGGTCCATAATCGAACTTCGTGTTGCCGACACCTGACTACATAGCATATTTCATACGGACCTATCCACAACTTCTCTAGTTGTGATATCCACACGCGTGCGGATATTAACACATAACCGTCTCAACAAGGGTACTGAAGTCACAGACACAACTACCATAGCACATTACTATGGATAAAGTTGTTAAAGCTTCAAAACGAAAGCCTCCATACGATAAGGATTGTGAGCCGCCAGCCAAGAGGCGTCGACTAAGTTTGAATGTCGGACCAAAAACTAATCCAAACATGAGCTTTGATATGATCACAGAGAACAACAACCTACCTGAAGATGAATCGATGGACATCGATGGGGACTGCTTCGAACAAACAATGGACCAAGTTGTTGAAGCTATCAGACGACTTAAATTAGATTAATATACAGGGCGGTGACTTAAGGCTAGAAATGCACCCAATCTGTGCATTTTGCAACGATTGATATTGATCACATCAGGCACAATATTCTCATTTTTTAAATTTTAAAAGTACCCAATATTATGATCATGGACCGCGTTTGTGCTTGTCTCCGCACCGATTCCAATCCCCCATCAGGCAATCCCGCTGTCCCCTTAACACAAAGCAAGAAGGGTACACAGATGGATGGCATGAGCGACGGATCGAAGCCGAAACTCCAGATAGACGACGGGAATGGCGTGTTGAAAATCAGGTTTCCCATTGGGCAAAACGTCTTCGTCACCGTCGGTCGCTTCAACGGGAAGGCCGTGCTGTCCGTGCGGCAATTCTATCAGGCACATCCCGAACAGGAGGATGTGTGGGGGGCTTGTAAGAGAGGATTGGCCCTGATCCCCGATCAGTGATGGGCTCTAAGACGCGACTTGCCAGGTATGTCATCTACAAGGTTAGTGCTACATGCTGCAGTGCACCCTTGCCACCATGCCGACTTGGGACACCTACGGTACGCCATTGTGGAGGAGGAGACCCGGTCGTGGCCCTAAGCGAATTCTTCAGACCCCGTCCAGACTCAGTACCCAGAAGAGTCTTGCCTGGCAAGAAAGGGATCGACCTCAACCCACAGCAGTGGCAGACGATAGAGACCGTTGCTGGCAAGGTAGAGGTGGCCCTGCAAGTCGTCATCGAAGACAAGTCGTTCCTGAAAAGCGACCTCCAAACGAAGATTTCTAGTGACTGATAAAATTTTGTGACACGAATAAAGCCTCTCGTGGTTCAAATACGGGCAAAGATTAAATCAGAATGTTTGTTGTTTTTGTGGTGTAAATAACTAACCTTGTAGATATTACAGTCAGTAGGTAAGCCAAATGAGACAATTAAGTTGAGCTGAGAGAGACAGTGAGAGGGAGAGAGATGGATAGAGAGAGATAGGGACAATTGCATCTTCGTTTGCCGACACTTGCCTGCAAACCATATTCCATACGGATCTATTCACAACTTGTCTGGTTCTGATATCTACACACATATAACATTTGCTCGAAAGGTACCGAAGTCACAGCAACAGAACTACCAAAGCACATTACACTGTAGTATGTAGTGAGAAGGTTGGTATCCATTATTCAGGCTCGTTCAAAGGGCAGGGCTCCTCGGCATTAGCTTTGCTTTTTCTTCCACCCTGGCCTTCTCATAAGCGTTCTTTTCCTTTTGTTGTAACGTGCGTAAAATAGATGACAATTCAATTTCCATCTAGATATACACGTGTCTATTACAAGTCCAAAGTTCCGATAGAAACTTAGAAAACATGTGTGCGCCATTTCAAACGGTCGCTAAACGTTCGCCTAAGACGTCATAGGTCCCCGGGGCTCTAAACACGCAGAAAAAAATGACCCTTTGCAATAGCTCAGCATCTTCGTTTGCCGACACTTGCCTGCAAACCATATTCCATACGGATCTATTCACAACTTATCTGGTTCTGATATCTACTCACATATAACATTCTCCAGAAAGGTACCGTAGTCATAGACACAGAACTGCCAAAGCGTATTACACTGGATCAAGTGTCGCCAGTAGTACACCTAAAGGGTCTACTGCACGCTGTCGTGGAGATCTTAGGCGGGACCCCGATTGTGGGTCTTGGAGAGCTCTGGCCTTCTCATAAGTTTTGCATAAGCTTGATAGAATCGTGTAATTTCAAAGAGTATATATATGAAAACCGAGAGATAAGAGATGATAAAGCCGTAACGGTTATGTTGTGGTTGCCGTCAAAAAAAGGCCCGTCTAAAAATAGTAAAACTGGTTAGATCTAGTTTTCTATAGATCCGGTTAGAACGAGTTTCTACCCAAAGCTTCTCGACCAATCAAAATGTAAGGAACTTGAATCCTGATATTTACATAAATTTGCATATCCTGAGCCTTATAAATAAGGCTGCAATGGTAATCTTACATTACTGACGGTCCTTCATTGCGAAAACATGTATATGGTGAGGTCCATAATCGAACTTCGTGTTGCCGACACCTGACTACATAGCATATTTCATACGGATCTATCCACAACTTCTCTAGTTGTGATATCCACACCCGTGCGGATATTAACACATAACCTTCTCAACAAGGGTACTGAAGTCACAGACACAACTACCATAGCACATTACTATGGATAAAGTTGTTAAAGCTTCAAAACGAAAGCGAATGCCTCCATACGATAAGGATTGTGAGCCGCCAGCCAAGAGGCGTCGACTAAGATTGAATGTCGGACCAAAGACTAATCCAAACATGAGCTTTGATATGATCACAGAGAACAACATCGTACCTGAAGATGAATCGATGGACATCGATGGGGACTGCTTCGAACAAACAATGGATCAAGTTGTTGAAGCTATCAGACGACTTAAATTAGATTAATATACAGGGCGGTGACTTAAGCCTAGAAATGCACCCAATCTGTACATTTTGCAACGGTTGATATCACATCAGGCACAATATTGTCATTTCTAAATTTCTAAACGCTCCGACACTTTTTCCTATTAGAGTAAAAAAAAAACGTCTGGCGAAAATGTCATTGCTTGCTATTGACGGACTCAAAGAGAAATGCAGAACTCATCCACGCCCGACTCATTCGCCAACCACACAGATGTGTCTGACGGTGAGATCTGCCCCATCTGCCTCGACGAAATCGCATTCCGGGACGAAGTTTGGAACCACTGTCCACATGCAACAGCTCTGAATACCCACTCTTGCCACAAAGACTGCATAGTGGAGTGGTGCCGTACGTCCCCGACATGCCCTACCTGCAGGGTAAGAATAGAGTGTACCGACGGCGAACATGGCTGTCCTCGGGAAAACTTTGACTTCTACTTCTGATAGAGTGGCAAGCGAAAAGAGTGCAGGAGTCGTCATATCCACCACAGATGATACTACGTTGCACAGGTAGACGCCGTTCACGCCAGAGTTCGTGTGTCTGCATGGACGAAATCCGAGTGCGGGCAGGCAAAAGTTGCGCACGCGTACCGTATATGAAAGTAGGTTCAGACACCTTCAATTCAAACTTTCAGTCTGAATGTGAATTCGACCGCAAAGATGTGGCAGTCTTGTTCCATACAATGGAGAAAGGTATCGATGCAACGAGGAAAAAAAGCGCGGTGGGTGGTATGGATATAGACGTTTGCTATAAACTCGGGCACAGAAAATACAGACGGGCGGCGTTTGATACACTCTTGACTGAATAAAGTCCAATGAAACATTGTCACTATGTCCCTGCAGTGTCTTTTCTGTTGTTGTCTTGATTCGCTACAGTAGTATGTAGTGAGCAGGCTGCTATCCATTTTTCAGGCTCGGTCAATAGTCAGGGCGCATTACGGCGCAGTATGTAGTGAGCAGGCTGCTATCCATTTTTCAGGCTCGGTCAATAGTCAGGGCGCATTACGGCGGCATTAGCTTTGCTTTGTTCGTCTACCCTGGTCTTCTCATAAGCAACAGTAGTATGTAGTGAGCAGGCTGCTATCCATTTTTCAGGCTCGGTCAATAGTCAGGGCGCATTACGGCGGCATTAGCTTTGCTTTGTTCGTCTACCCTGGTCTTCTCATAAGCAACAGATGCACTTTTCTGTCGGCAAACGTCTCACACTTTACAAACGTTTGAAGCATTTGGACAAGCATCTTTTGTTGTAACGTAGCGCATAAAACATAAGCTGGAACTGCCCAGTTGCTCGAGAAACTTTTCCGATAAAGCTTAGACATCCAGGCAGTGAGTTAAAACATAAACTTGAATTGTCGTAGTAGTACAGTAGTAGTATGTAGTGAGCAGGCTGCTATCCATTTTTCAGGCTCGGTCAATAGTCAGGGCGCATTACGGCGCAGTATGTAGTGAGCAGGCTGCTATCCATTTTTCAGGCTCGGTCAATAGTCAGGGCGCATTACGGCGGCATTAGCTTTGCTTTGTTCGTCTACCCTGGTCTTCTCATAAGCAACAGTAGTATGTAGTGAGCAGGCTGCTATCCATTTTTCAGGCTCGGTCAATAGTCAGGGCGCATTACGGCGGCATTAGCTTTGCTTTGTTCGTCTACCCTGGTCTTCTCATAAGCAACAGATGCACTTTTCTGTCGGCAAACGTCTCACACTTTACAAACGTTTGAAGCATTTGGACAAGCATCTTTTGTTGTAACGTAGCGCATAAAACATAAGCTGGAACTGCCCAGTTGCTCGAGAAACTTTTCCGATAAAGCTTAGACATCCAGGCAGTGAGTTAAAACATAAACTTGAATTGTCGTAGTAGTACAGTAGTAGTATGTAGTGAGCAGGCTGCTATCCATTTTTCAGGCTCGGTCAATAGTCAGGGCTAGGGCGCATTACGGCGGCATTAGCTTTGCTTTGTTCGTCTACCCTGGTCTTCTCATAAGCAACAGATGCACTTTTCTGTCGGCAAACGTCTCACACTTTACAAACGTTTGAAGCATTTGGACAAGCATCTTTTGTTGTAACGTAGCGCATAAAACATAAGCTGGAACTGCCCAGTTGCTCGAGAAACTTTTCCGATAAAGCTTAGACATCCAGGCAGTGAGTTAAAACATAAACTTGAATTGTCGTAGTAGTACAGTAGTAGTATGTAGTGAGCAGGCTGCTATCCATTTTTCAGGCTCGGTCAATAGTCAGGGCTAGGGCGCATTACGGCGGCATTAGCTTTGCTTTGTTCGTCTACCCTGGTCTTCTCATAAGCAACAGATGCACTTTTCTGTCGGCAAACGTCTCACACTTTACAAACGCTTGAAGCATTTGGACAAGCATCTTTTGTTGTAACGTAGCGCATAAAACATAAACTGTAAGTGACCAGTTGCTCGAGTAACTTTTCCGATAAAGCTTAGACATCCAGGCAGTGAGTTAAAACATAAACTTGAATTGTCGTAGTAGTAAGGCAGTAGTAGTAGTAGAGTTTCTCCAGAAAGGTACCGTAGTCATAGACACAGAACTGCCAAAGCGTATTACACTGGATCAAGTGTCGCCAGTAGTACACCTAAAGGGTCTACTGCACGCTGTCGTGGAGATCTTAGACGGGACCCCGATTGTGGGTCTTGGAGAGCTCTGGCCTTCTCATAAGTTTTGCATAAGCTTGATGGAATCGTGTAATTTCAAAGAGTATATATATGAAAACCGAGAGATAAGAGATGATAAAGCCGTAACGGTTATGTTGTGGTTGCCGTCAAAAAAAGGCCCGTCTAAAAATAGTAAAACTGGTTAGATCTAGTTTTCTATAGATCCGGTTAGAACGAGTTTCTACCCAAAGCTTCTCGACCAATCAAAATGTAAGGAACTTGAATCCTGATATTTACATAAATTTGCATATCCTGAGCCTTATAAATAAGGCTGCAATGGTAATCTTACATTACTGACGGTCCTTCATTGCGAATACATGTATATGGTGAGGTCCATAATCGAACTTCGTGTTGCCGACACCTGACTACATAGCATATTTCATACGGGTCTATCCACAACTTCTCTAGTTGTGATATCCACACGCGTGCGGATATTAACACATAACCGTCTCAACAAGGGTACTGAAGTCACAGACACAACTACCATAGCACATTACTATGGATAAAGTTGTTAAAGCTTCAAAACGAAAGCCTCCATACGATAAGGATTGTGAGCCGCCAGCCAAGAGGCGTCGACTAAGTTTGAATGTCGGACCAAAAACTAATCCAAACATGAGCTTTGATATGATCACAGAGAACAACAACCTACCTGAAGATGAATCGATGGACATCGATGGGGACTGCTTCGAACAAACAATGGACCAAGTTGTTGAAGCTATCAGACGACTTAAATTAGATTAATATACAGGGCGGTGACTTAAGGCTAGAAATGCACCCAATCTGTGCATTTTGCAACGATTGATATTGATCACATCAGGCACAATATTCTCATTTTTTAAATTTTAAAAGTACCCAATATTATGATCATGGACCGCGTTTGTGCTTGTCTCCGCACCGATTCCAATCCCCCATCAGGCAATCCCGCTGTCCCCTTAACACAAAGCAAGAAGGGTACACAGATGGATGGCATGAGCGACGGATCGAAGCCGAAACTCCAGATAGACGACGGGAATGGCGTGTTGAAAATCAGGTTTCCCATTGGGCAAAACGTCTTCGTCACCGTCGGTCGCTTCAACGGGAAGGCCGTGCTGTCCGTGCGGCAATTCTATCAGGCACATCCCGAACAGGAGGATGTGTGGGGGGCTTGTAAGAGAGGATTGGCCCTGATCCCCGATCAGTGATGGGCTCTAAGACGCGACTTGCCAGGTATGTCATCTACAAGGTTAGTGCTACATGCTGCAGTTCACCCTTGCCACCATGCCGACTTGGGACACCTACGGTACGCCATTGTGGAGGAGGAGACCCGGTCGTGGCCCTAAGCGAATTCTTCAGACCCCGTCCAGACTCAGTACCCAGAAGAGTCTTGCCTGGCAAGAAAGGGATCGACCTCAACCCACAGCAGTGGCAGACGATAGAGACCGTTGCTGGCAAGGTAGAGGTGGCCCTGCAAGTCGTCATCGAAGACAAGTCGTTCCTGAAAAGCGACCTCCAAACGAAGATTTCTAGTGACTGATAAAATTTTGTGACACGAATAAAGCCTCTCGTGGTTCAAATACGGGCAAAGATTAAATCAGAATGTTTGTTGTTTTTGTGGTGTAAATAACTAACCTTGTAGATATTACAGTCAGTAGGTAAGCCAAATGAGACAATTAAGTTGAGCTGAGAGAGACAGTGAGAGGGAGAGAGATGGATAGAGAGAGATAGGGACAATTGCATCTTCGTTTGCCGACACTTGCCTGCAAACCATATTCCATACGGATCTATTCACAACTTGTCTGGTTCTGATATCTACACACATATAACATTTGCTCGAAAGGTACCGAAGTCACAGCAACAGAACTACCAAAGCACATTACACTGTAGTATGTAGTGAGAAGGTTGGTATCCATTATTCAGGCTCGTTCAAAGGGCAGGGCTCCTCGGCATTAGCTTTGCTTTTTCTTCCACCCTGGCCTTCTCATAAGCGTTCTTTTCCTTTTGTTGTAATGGCGTAAAATAGATGACAATTCAATTTCCATCTAGATATACACGTGTCTATTACAAGTCCAAAGTTCCGATAGAAACTTAGAAAACATGTGTGCGCCATTTCAAACGGTCGCTAAACGTTCGCCTAAGACGTCATAGGTCCCCGGGGCTCTAAACACGCAGAAAAAAATGACCCTTTGCAATAGCTCAGCATCTTCGTTTGCCGACACTTGCCTGCAAACCATATTCCATACGGATCTATTCACAACTTATCTGGTTCTGATATCTACTCACATATAACATTCTCCAGAAAGGTACCGTAGTCATAGACACAGAACTGCCAAAGCGTATTACACTGGATCAAGTGTCGCCAGTAGTACACCTAAAGGGTCTACTGCACGCTGTCGTGGAGATCTTAGGCGGGACCCCGATTGTGGGTCTTGGAGAGCTCTGGCCTTCTCATAAGTTTTGCATAAGCTTGATAGAATCGTGTAATTTCAAAGAGTATATATATGAAAACCGAGAGATAAGAGATGATAAAGCCGTAACGGTTATGTTGTGGTTGCCGTCAAAAAAAGGCCCGTCTAAAAATAGTAAAACTGGTTAGATCTAGTTTTCTATAGATCCGGTTAGAACGAGTTTCTACCCAAAGCTTCTCGACCAATCAAAATGTAAGGAACTTGAATCCTGATATTTACATAAATTTGCATATCCTGAGCCTTATAAATAAGGCTGCAATGGTAATCTTACATTACTGACGGTCCTTCATTGCGAAAACATGTATATGGTGAGGTCCATAATCGAACTTCGTGTTGCCGACACCTGACTACATAGCATATTTCATACGGATCTATCCACAACTTCTCTAGTTGTGATATCCACACCCGTGCGGATATTAACACATAACCTTCTCAACAAGGGTACTGAAGTCACAGACACAACTACCATAGCACATTACTATGGATAAAGTTGTTAAAGCTTCAAAACGAAAGCGAATGCCTCCATACGATAAGGATTGTGAGCCGCCAGCCAAGAGGCGTCGACTAAGATTGAATGTCGGACCAAAGACTAATCCAAACATGAGCTTTGATATGATCACAGAGAACAACATCGTACCTGAAGATGAATCGATGGACATCGATGGGGACTGCTTCGAACAAACAATGGATCAAGTTGTTGAAGCTATCAGACGACTTAAATTAGATTAATATACAGGGCGGTGACTTAAGCCTAGAAATGCACCCAATCTGTACATTTTGCAACGGTTGATATCACATCAGGCACAATATTGTCATTTCTAAATTTCTAAACGCTCCGACACTTTTTCCTATTAGAGTAAAAAAAAAACGTCTGGCGAAAATGTCATTGCTTGCTATTGACGGACTCAAAGAGAAATGCAGAACTCATCCACGCCCGACTCATTCGCCAACCACACAGATGTGTCTGACGGTGAGATCTGCCCCATCTGCCTCGACGAAATCGCATTCCGGGACGAAGTTTGGAACCACTGTCCACATGCAACAGCTCTGAATACCCACTCTTGCCACAAAGACTGCATAGTGGAGTGGTGCCGTACGTCCCCGACATGCCCTACCTGCAGGGTAAGAATAGAGTGTACCGACGGCGAACATGGCTGTCCTCGGGAAAACTTTGACTTCTACTTCTGATAGAGTGGCAAGCGAAAAGAGTGCAGGAGTCGTCATATCCACCACAGATGATACTACGTTGCACAGGTAGACGCCGTTCACGCCAGAGTTCGTGTGTCTGCATGGACGAAATCCGAGTGCGGGCAGGCAAAAGTTGCGCACGCGTACCGTATATGAAAGTAGGTTCAGACACCTTCAATTTAAACTTTCAGTCTGAATGTGAATTCGACCGCAAAGATGTGGCAGTCTTGTTCCATACAATGGAGAAAGGTATCGATGCAACGAGGAAAAAAAGCGCGGTGGGTGGTATGGATATAGACGTTTGCTATAAACTCGGGCACAGAAAATACAGACGGGCGGCGTTTGATACACTCTTGACTGAATAAAGTCCAATGAAACATTGTCACTATGTCCCTGCAGTGTCTTTTCTGTTGTTGTCTTGATTCGCTACAGTAGTATGTAGTGAGCAGGCTGCTATCCATTTTTCAGGCTCGGTCAATAGTCAGGGCGCATTACGGCGCAGTATGTAGTGAGCAGGCTGCTATCCATTTTTCAGGCTCGGTCAATAGTCAGGGCGCATTACGGCGGCATTAGCTTTGCTTTGTTCGTCTACCCTGGTCTTCTCATAAGCAACAGTAGTATGTAGTGAGCAGGCTGCTATCCATTTTTCAGGCTCGGTCAATAGTCAGGGCGCATTACGGCGGCATTAGCTTTGCTTTGTTCGTCTACCCTGGTCTTCTCATAAGCAACAGATGCACTTTTCTGTCGGCAAACGTCTCACACTTTACAAACGTTTGAAGCATTTGGACAAGCATCTTTTGTTGTAACGTAGCGCATAAAACATAAGCTGGAACTGCCCAGTTGCTCGAGAAACTTTTCCGATAAAGCTTAGACATCCAGGCAGTGAGTTAAAACATAAACTTGAATTGTCGTAGTAGTACAGTAGTAGTATGTAGTGAGCAGGCTGCTATCCATTTTTCAGGCTCGGTCAATAGTCAGGGCTAGGGCGCATTACGGCGGCATTAGCTTTGCTTTGTTCGTCTACCCTGGTCTTCTCATAAGCAACAGATGCACTTTTCTGTCGGCAAACGTCTCACACTTTACAAACGTTTGAAGCATTTGGACAAGCATCTTTTGTTGTAACGTAGCGCATAAAACATAAGCTGGAACTGCCCAGTTGCTCGAGAAACTTTTCCGATAAAGCTTAGACATCCAGGCAGTGAGTTAAAACATAAACTTGAATTGTCGTAGTAGTACAGTAGTAGTATGTAGTGAGCAGGCTGCTATCCATTTTTCAGGCTCGGTCAATAGTCAGGGCTAGGGCGCATTACGGCGGCATTAGCTTTGCTTTGTTCGTCTACCCTGGTCTTCTCATAAGCAACAGATGCACTTTTCTGTCGGCAAACGTCTCACACTTTACAAACGCTTGAAGCATTTGGACAAGCATCTTTTGTTGTAACGTAGCGCATAAAATATAAACTGTAAGTGACCAGTTGCTCGAGTAACTTTTCCGATAAAGCTTAGACATCCAGGCAGTGAGTTAAAACATAAACTTGAATTGTCGTAGTAGTAAGGCAGTAGTAGTAGTAGAGTTTCTCCAGAAAGGTACCGTAGTCATAGACACAGAACTGCCAAAGCGTATTACACTGGATCAAGTGTCGCCAGTAGTACACCTAAAGGGTCTACTGCACGCTGTCGTGGAGATCTTAGACGGGACCCCGATTGTGGGTCTTGGAGAGCTCTGGCCTTCTCATAAGTTTTGCATAAGCTTGATGGAATCGTGTAATTTCAAAGAGTATATATATGAAAACCGAGAGATAAGAGATGATAAAGCCGTAACGGTTATGTTGTGGTTGCCGTCAAAAAAAGGCCCGTCTAAAAATAGTAAAACTGGTTAGATCTAGTTTTCTATAGATCCGGTTAGAACGAGTTTCTACCCAAAGCTTCTCGACCAATCAAAATGTAAGGAACTTGAATCCTGATATTTACATAAATTTGCATATCCTGAGCCTTATAAATAAGGCTGCAATGGTAATCTTACATTACTGACGGTCCTTCATTGCGAATACATGTATATGGTGAGGTCCATAATCGAACTTCGTGTTGCCGACACCTGACTACATAGCATATTTCATACGGACCTATCCACAACTTCTCTAGTTGTGATATCCACACGCGTGCGGATATTAACACATAACCGTCTCAACAAGGGTACTGAAGTCACAGACACAACTACCATAGCACATTACTATGGATAAAGTTGTTAAAGCTTCAAAACGAAAGCCTCCATACGATAAGGATTGTGAGCCGCCAGCCAAGAGGCGTCGACTAAGTTTGAATGTCGGACCAAAAACTAATCCAAACATGAGCTTTGATATGATCACAGAGAACAACAACCTACCTGAAGATGAATCGATGGACATCGATGGGGACTGCTTCGAACAAACAATGGACCAAGTTGTTGAAGCTATCAGACGACTTAAATTAGATTAATATACAGGGCGGTGACTTAAGGCTAGAAATGCACCCAATCTGTGCATTTTGCAACGATTGATATTGATCACATCAGGCACAATATTCTCATTTTTTAAATTTTAAAAGTACCCAATATTATGATCATGGACCGCGTTTGTGCTTGTCTCCGCACCGATTCCAATCCCCCATCAGGCAATCCCGCTGTCCCCTTAACACAAAGCAAGAAGGGTACACAGATGGATGGCATGAGCGACGGATCGAAGCCGAAACTCCAGATAGACGACGGGAATGGCGTGTTGAAAATCAGGTTTCCCATTGGGCAAAACGTCTTCGTCACCGTCGGTCGCTTCAACGGGAAGGCCGTGCTGTCCGTGCGGCAATTCTATCAGGCACATCCCGAACAGGAGGATGTGTGGGGGGCTTGTAAGAGAGGATTGGCCCTGATCCCCGATCAGTGATGGGCTCTAAGACGCGACTTGCCAGGTATGTCATCTACAAGGTTAGTGCTACATGCTGCAGTTCACCCTTGCCACCATGCCGACTTGGGACACCTACGGTACGCCATTGTGGAGGAGGAGACCCGGTCGTGGCCCTAAGCGAATTCTTCAGACCCCGTCCAGACTCAGTACCCAGAAGAGTCTTGCCTGGCAAGAAAGGGATCGACCTCAACCCACAGCAGTGGCAGACGATAGAGACCGTTGCTGGCAAGGTAGAGGTGGCCCTGCAAGTCGTCATCGAAGACAAGTCGTTCCTGAAAAGCGACCTCCAAACGAAGATTTCTAGTGACTGATAAAATTTTGTGACACGAATAAAGCCTCTCGTGGTTCAAATACGGGCAAAGATTAAATCAGAATGTTTGTTGTTTTTGTGGTGTAAATAACTAACCTTGTAGATATTACAGTCAGTAGGTAAGCCAAATGAGACAATTAAGTTGAGCTGAGAGAGACAGTGAGAGGGAGAGAGATGGATAGAGAGAGATAGGGACAATTGCATCTTCGTTTGCCGACACTTGCCTGCAAACCATATTCCATACGGATCTATTCACAACTTGTCTGGTTCTGATATCTACACACATATAACATTTGCTCGAAAGGTACCGAAGTCACAGCAACAGAACTACCAAAGCACATTACACTGTAGTATGTAGTGAGAAGGTTGGTATCCATTATTCAGGCTCGTTCAAAGGGCAGGGCTCCTCGGCATTAGCTTTGCTTTTTCTTCCACCCTGGCCTTCTCATAAGCGTTCTTTTCCTTTTGTTGTAATGGCGTAAAATAGATGACAATTCAATTTCCATCTAGATATACACGTGTCTATTACAAGTCCAAAGTTCCGATAGAAACTTAGAAAACATGTGTGCGCCATTTCAAACGGTCGCTAAACGTTCGCCTAAGACGTCATAGGTCCCCGGGGCTCTAAACACGCAGAAAAAAATGACCCTTTGCAATAGCTCAGCATCTTCGTTTGCCGACACTTGCCTGCAAACCATATTCCATACGGATCTATTCACAACTTATCTGGTTCTGATATCTACTCACATATAACATTCTCCAGAAAGGTACCGTAGTCATAGACACAGAACTGCCAAAGCGTATTACACTGGATCAAGTGTCGCCAGTAGTACACCTAAAGGGTCTACTGCACGCTGTCGTGGAGATCTTAGGCGGGACCCCGATTGTGGGTCTTGGAGAGCTCTGGCCTTCTCATAAGTTTTGCATAAGCTTGATAGAATCGTGTAATTTCAAAGAGTATATATATGAAAACCGAGAGATAAGAGATGATAAAGCCGTAACGGTTATGTTGTGGTTGCCGTCAAAAAAAGGCCCGTCTAAAAATAGTAAAACTGGTTAGATCTAGTTTTCTATAGATCCGGTTAGAACGAGTTTCTACCCAAAGCTTCTCGACCAATCAAAATGTAAGGAACTTGAATCCTGATATTTACATAAATTTGCATATCCTGAGCCTTATAAATAAGGCTGCAATGGTAATCTTACATTACTGACGGTCCTTCATTGCGAAAACATGTATATGGTGAGGTCCATAATCGAACTTCGTGTTGCCGACACCTGACTACATAGCATATTTCATACGGATCTATCCACAACTTCTCTAGTTGTGATATCCACACCCGTGCGGATATTAACACATAACCTTCTCAACAAGGGTACTGAAGTCACAGACACAACTACCATAGCACATTACTATGGATAAAGTTGTTAAAGCTTCAAAACGAAAGCGAATGCCTCCATACGATAAGGATTGTGAGCCGCCAGCCAAGAGGCGTCGACTAAGATTGAATGTCGGACCAAAGACTAATCCAAACATGAGCTTTAATATGATCACAGAGAACAACATCGTACCTGAAGATGAATCGATGGACATCGATGGGGACTGCTTCGAACAAACAATGGATCAAGTTGTTGAAGCTATCAGACGACTTAAATTAGATTAATATACAGGGCGGTGACTTAAGCCTAGAAATGCACCCAATCTGTACATTTTGCAACGGTTGATATCACATCAGGCACAATATTGTCATCTCTAAATTTCTAAACGCTCCGACACTTTTTCCTATTAGAGTAAAAAAAAAACGTCTGGCGAAAATGTCATTGCTTGCTATTGACGGACTCAAAGAGAAATGCAGAACTCATCCACGCCCGACTCATTCGCCAACCACACAGATGTGTCTGACGGTGAGATCTGCCCCATCTGCCTCGACGAAATCGCATTCCGGGACGAAGTTTGGAACCACTGTCCACATGCAACAGCTCTGAATACCCACTCTTGCCACAAAGACTGCATAGTGGAGTGGTGCCGTACGTCCCCGACATGCCCTACCTGCAGGGTAAGAATAGAGTGTACCGACGGCGAACATGGCTGTCCTCGGGAAAACTTTGACTTCTACTTCTGATAGAGTGGCAAGCGAAAAGAGTGCAGGAGTCGTCATATCCACCACAGATGATACTACGTTGCACAGGTAGACGCCGTTCACGCCAGAGTTCGTGTGTCTGCATGGACGAAATCCGAGTGCGGGCAGGCAAAAGTTGCGCACGCGTACCGTATATGAAAGTAGGTTCAGACACCTTCAATTTAAACTTTCAGTCTGAATGTGAATTCGACCGCAAAGATGTGGCAGTCTTGTTCCATACAATGGAGAAAGGTATCGATGCAACGAGGAAAAAAAGCGCGGTGGGTGGTATGGATATAGACGTTTGCTATAAACTCGGGCACAGAAAATACAGACGGGCGGCGTTTGATACACTCTTGAACAGTAGTATGTAGTGAGCAGGCTGCTATCCATTTTTCAGGCTCGGTCAATAGTCAGGGCGCATTACGGCGCAGTATGTAGTGAGCAGGCTGCTATCCATTTTTCAGGCTCGGTCAATAGTCAGGGCGCATTACGGCGGCATTAGCTTTGCTTTGTTCGTCTACCCTGGTCTTCTCATAAGCAACAGTAGTATGTAGTGAGCAGGCTGCTATCCATTTTTCAGGCTCGGTCAATAGTCAGGGCGCATTACGGCGGCATTAGCTTTGCTTTGTTCGTCTACCCTGGTCTTCTCATAAGCAACAGATGCACTTTTCTGTCGGCAAACGTCTCACACTTTACAAACGTTTGAAGCATTTGGACAAGCATCTTTTGTTGTAACGTAACGCATAAAACATAAACTGGAACTGCCGTAGTGAGCAGGCTGCTATCCATTTTTCAGGCTCGGTCAATAGTCAGGGCGCATTACGGCGGCATTAGCTTTGCTTTGTTCGTCTACCCTGGTCTTCTCATAAGCAACAGATGCACTTTTCTGTCGGCAAACGTCTCACACTTTACAAACGTTTGAAGCATTTGGACAAGCATCTTTTGTTGTAACGTAACGCATAAAACATAAACTGGAACTGCCGTAGTGAGCAGGCTGCTATCCATTTTTCAGGCTCGGTCAATAGTCGTATGTAGTGAGCAGGCTGCTATCCATTTTTCAGGCTCGGTCAATAGTCAGGGCGCATTACGGCGGCATTAGCTTTGCTTTCTTCGTCTACCCTGGTCTTCTCATAAGCAACAGATGCACTTTTCTGTCGGCAAACGTCTCACACTTTACAAACGTTTGAAGCATTTGGACAAGCATCTTTTGTTGTAACGTAACGCATAAAACATAAACTGGAACTGCCGTAGTGAGCAGGCTGCTATCCATTTTTCAGGCTCGGTCAATAGTCAGGGCGCATTACGGCGGCATTAGCTTTGCTTTGTTCGTCTACCCTGGTCTTCTCATAAGCAACAGATGCACTTTTCTGTCGGCAAACGTCTCACACTTTACAAACGTTTGAAGCATTTGGACAAGCATCTTTTGTTGTAACGTAACGCATAAAACATAAACTGGAACTGCCGTAGTGAGCAGGCTGCTATCCATTTTTCAGGCTCGGTCAGTAGTAGTATGTAGTGAGCAGGCTGCTATCCATTTTTCAGGCTCGGTCAATAGTCAGGGCGCATTACGGCGGCATTAGCTTTGCTTTGTTCGTCTACCCTGGTCTTCTCATAAGCAACAGATGCACTTTTCTGTCGGCAAACGTCTCACACTTTACAAACGTTTGAAGCATTTGGACAAGCATCTTTTGTTGTAACGTAACGCATAAAACATAAACTGGAACTGCCGTAGTGAGCAGGCTGCTATCCATTTTTCAGGCTCGGTCAATAGTCAGGGCGCATTACGGCGGCATTAGCTTTGCTTTGTTCGTCTACCCTGGTCTTCTCATAAGCAACAGATGCACTTTTCTGTCGGCAAACGTCTCACACTTTACAAACGTTTGAAGCATTTGGACAAGCATCTTTTGTTGTAACGTAACGCATAAAACATAAACTGGAACTGCCGTAGTGAGCAGGCTGCTATCCATTTTTCAGGCTCGGTCAATAGTCGTATGTAGTGAGCAGGCTGCTATCCATTTTTCAGGCTCGGTCAATAGTCAGGGCGCATTACGGCGGCATTAGCTTTGCTTTCTTCGTCTACCCTGGTCTTCTCATAAGCAACAGATGCACTTTTCTGTCGGCAAACGTCTCACACTTTACAAACGTTTGAAGCATTTGGACAAGCATCTTTTGTTGTAACGTAACGCATAAAACATAAACTGGAACTGCCGTAGTGAGCAGGCTGCTATCCATTTTTCAGGCTCGGTCAATAGTCAGGGCGCATTACGGCGGCATTAGCTTTGCTTTGTTCGTCTACCCTGGTCTTCTCATAAGCAACAGATGCACTTTTCTGTCGGCAAACGTCTCACACTTTACAAACGTTTGAAGCATTTGGACAAGCATCTTTTGTTGTAACGTAACGCATAAAACATAAACTGGAACTGCCGTAGTGAGCAGGCTGCTATCCATTTTTCAGGCTCGGTCAGTAGTAGTATGTAGTGAGCAGGCTGCTATCCATTTTTCAGGCTCGGTCAATAGTCAGGGCGCATTACGGCGGCATTAGCTTTGCTTTGTTCGTCTATCCTGGTCTTCTCATAAGCAACAGATGCACTTTTCTGTCGGCAAACGTCTCACACTTTACAAACGTTTGAAGCATTTGGACAAGCATCTTTTGTTGTAACGTAACGCATAAAACATAAACTGGAACTGCCGTAGTGAGCAGGCTGCTATCCATTTTTCAGGCTCGGTCAATAGTCAGGGCGCATTACGGCGGCATTAGCTTTGCTTTGTTCGTCTACCCTGGTCTTCTCATAAGCAACAGATGCACTTTTCTGTCGGCAAACGTCTCACACTTTACAAACGTTTGAAGCATTTGGACAAGCATCTTTTGTTGTAACGTAACGCATAAAACATAAACTGGAACTGCCGTAGTGAGCAGGCTGCTATCCATTTTTCAGGCTCGGTCAATAGTCAGGGCGCATTACGGCGGCATTAGCTTTGCTTTGTTCGTCTACCCTGGTCTTCTCATAAGCAACAGATGCACTTTTCTGTCGGCAAACGTCTCACACTTTACAAACGCTTGAAGCATTTGGACAAGCATCTTTTGTTGTAACGTAGCGCATAAAACATAAACTGTAAGTGACCAGTTGCTCGAGTAACTTTTCCGATAAAGCTTAGACATCCAGGCAGTGAGTTAAAACATAAACTTGAATTGTCGTAGTAGTAAGGCAGTAGTAGTAGTAGAGTTTCTCCAGAAAGGTACCGTAGTCATAGACACAGAACTGCCAAAGCGTATTACACTGGATCAAGTGTCGCCAGTAGTACACCTAAAGGGTCTACTGCACGCTGTCGTGGAGATCTTAGGCGGGACCCCGATTGTGGGTCTTGGAGAGCTCTGGCCTTCTCATAAGTTTTGCATAAGCTTGATGGAATCGTGTAATTTCAAAGAGTATATATATGAAAACCGAGAGATAAGAGATGATAAAGCCGTAACGGTTATGTTGTGGTTGCCGTCAAAAAAAGGCCCGTCTAAAAATAGTAAAACTGGTTAGATCTAGTTTTCTATAGATCCGGTTAGAACGAGTTTCTACCCAAAGCTTCTCGACCAATCAAAATGTAAGGAACTTGAATCCTGATATTTACATAAATTTGCATATCCTGAGCCTTATAAATAAGGCTGCAATGGTAATCTTACATTACTGACGGTCCTTCATTGCGAATACATGTATATGGTGAGGTCCATAATCGAACTTCGTGTTGCCGACACCTGACTACATAGCATATTTCATACGGATCTATCCACAACTTCTCTAGTTGTGATATCCACACGCGTGCGGATATTAACACATAACCGTCTCAACAAGGGTACTGAAGTCACAGACACAACTACCATAGCACATTACTATGGATAAAGTTGTTAAAGCTTCAAAACGAAAGCCTCCATACGATAAGGATTGTGAGCCGCCAGCCAAGAGGCGTCGACTAAGTTTGAATGTCGGACCAAAGACTAATCCAAACATGAGCTTTGATATGATCACAGAGAACAACAACCTACCTGAAGATGAATCGATGGACATCGATGGGGACTGCTTCGAACAAACAATGGACCAAGTTGTTGAAGCTATCAGACGACTTAAATTAGATTAATATACAGGGCGGTGACTTAAGGCTAGAAATGCACCCAATCTGTGCATTTTGCAACGATTGATATTGATCACATCAGGCACAATATTCTCATTTTTTAAATTTTAAAAGTACCCAATATTATGATCATGGACCGCGTTTGTGCTTGTCTCCGCACCGATTCCAATCCCCCATCAGGCAATCCCGCTGTCCCCTTAACACAAAGCAAGAAGGGTACACAGATGGATGGCATGAGCGACGGATCGAAGCCGAAACTCCAGATAGACGACGGGAATGGCGTGTTGAAAATCAGGTTTCCCATTGGGCAAAACGTCTTCGTCACCGTCGGTCGCTTCAACGGGAAGGCCGTGCTGTCCGTGCGGCAATTCTATCAGGCACATCCCGAACAGGAGGATGTGTGGGGGGCTTGTAAGAGAGGATTGGCCCTGATCCCCGATCAGTGATGGGCTCTAAGACGCGACTTGCCAGGTATGTCATCTACAAGGTTAGTGCTACATGCTGCAGTTCACCCTTGCCACCATGCCGACTTGGGACACCTACGGTACGCCATTGTGGAGGAGGAGACCCGGTCGTGGCCCTAAGCGAATTCTTCAGACCCCGTCCAGACTCAGTACCCAGAAGAGTCTTGCCTGGCAAGAAAGGGATCGACCTCAACCCACAGCAGTGGCAGACGATAGAGACCGTTGCTGGCAAGGTAGAGGTGGCCCTGCAAGTCGTCATCGAAGACAAGTCGTTCCTGAAAAGCGACCTCCAAACGAAGATTTCTAGTGACTGATAAAATTTTGTGACACGAATAAAGCCTCTCGTGGTTCAAATACGGGCAAAGATTAAATCAGAATGTTTGTTGTTTTTGTGGTGTAAATAACTAACCTTGTAGATATTACAGTCAGTAGGTAAGCCAAATGAGACAATTAAGTTGAGCTGAGAGAGACAGTGAGAGGGAGAGAGATGGATAGAGAGAGATAGGGACAATTGCATCTTCGTTTGCCGACACTTGCCTGCAAACCATATTCCATACGGATCTATTCACAACTTGTCTGGTTCTGATATCTACACACATATAACATTTGCTCGAAAGGTACCGAAGTCACAGCAACAGAACTACCAAAGCACATTACACTGTAGTATGTAGTGAGAAGGTTGGTATCCATTATTCAGGCTCGTTCAAAGGGCAGGGCTCCTCGGCATTAGCTTTGCTTTTTCTTCCACCCTGGCCTTCTCATAAGCGTTCTTTTCCTTTTGTTGTAATGGCGTAAAATAGATGACAATTCAATTTCCATCTAGATATACACGTGTCTATTACAAGTCCAAAGTTCCGATAGAAACTTAGAAAACATGTGTGCGCCATTTCAAACGGTCGCTAAACGTTCGCCTAAGACGTCATAGGTCCCCGGGGCTCTAAACACGCAGAAAAAAATGACCCTTTGCAATAGCTCAGCATCTTCGTTTGCCGACACTTGCCTGCAAACCATATTCCATACGGATCTATTCACAACTTATCTGGTTCTGATATCTACTCACATATAACATTCTCCAGAAAGGTACCGTAGTCATAGACACAGAACTGCCAAAGCGTATTACACTGGATCAAGTGTCGCCAGTAGTACACCTAAAGGGTCTACTGCACGCTGTCGTGGAGATCTTAGGCGGGACCCCGATTGTGGGTCTTGGAGAGCTCTGGCCTTCTCATAAGTTTTGCATAAGCTTGATAGAATCGTGTAATTTCAAAGAGTATATATATGAAAACCGAGAGATAAGAGATGATAAAGCCGTAACGGTTATGTTGTGGTTGCCGTCAAAAAAAGGCCCGTCTAAAAATAGTAAAACTGGTTAGATCTAGTTTTCTATAGATCCGGTTAGAACGAGTTTCTACCCAAAGCTTCTCGACCAATCAAAATGTAAGGAACTTGAATCCTGATATTTACATAAATTTGCATATCCTGAGCCTTATAAATAAGGCTGCAATGGTAATCTTACATTACTGACGGTCCTTCATTGCGAAAACATGTATATGGTGAGGTCCATAATCGAACTTCGTGTTGCCGACACCTGACTACATAGCATATTTCATACGGATCTATCCACAACTTCTCTAGTTGTGATATCCACACCCGTGCGGATATTAACACATAACCTTCTCAACAAGGGTACTGAAGTCACAGACACAACTACCATAGCACATTACTATGGATAAAGTTGTTAAAGCTTCAAAACGAAAGCGAATGCCTCCATACGATAAGGATTGTGAGCCGCCAGCCAAGAGGCGTCGACTAAGATTGAATGTCGGACCAAAGACTAATCCAAACATGAGCTTTAATATGATCACAGAGAACAACATCGTACCTGAAGATGAATCGATGGACATCGATGGGGACTGCTTCGAACAAACAATGGATCAAGTTGTTGAAGCTATCAGACGACTTAAATTAGATTAATATACAGGGCGGTGACTTAAGCCTAGAAATGCACCCAATCTGTACATTTTGCAACGGTTGATATCACATCAGGCACAATATTGTCATTTCTAAATTTCTAAACGCTCCGACACTTTTTCCTATTAGAGTAAAAAAAAAAACGTCTGGCGAAAATGTCATTGCTTGCTATTGACGGACTCAAAGAGAAATGCAGAACTCATCCACGCCCGACTCATTCGCCAACCACACAGATGTGTCTGACGGTGAGATCTGCCCCATCTGCCTCGACGAAATCGCATTCCGGGACGAAGTTTGGAACCACTGTCCACATGCAACAGCTCTGAATACCCACTCTTGCCACAAAGACTGCATAGTGGAGTGGTGCCGTACGTCCCCGACATGCCCTACCTGCAGGGTAAGAATAGAGTGTACCGACGGCGAACATGGCTGTCCTCGGGAAAACTTTGACTTCTACTTCTGATAGAGTGGCAAGCGAAAAGAGTGCAGGAGTCGTCATATCCACCACAGATGATACTACGTTGCACAGGTAGACGCCGTTCACGCCAGAGTTCGTGTGTCTGCATGGACGAAATCCGAGTGCGGGCAGGCAAAAGTTGCGCACGCGTACCGTATATGAAAGTAGGTTCAGACACCTTCAATTTAAACTTTCAGTCTGAATGTGAATTCGACCGCAAAGATGTGGCAGTCTTGTTCCATACAATGGAGAAAGGTATCGATGCAACGAGGAAAAAAAGCGCGGTGGGTGGTATGGATATAGACGTTTGCTATAAACTCGGGCACAGAAAATACAGACGGGCGGCGTTTGATACACTCTTGAACAGTAGTATGTAGTGAGCAGGCTGCTATCCATTTTTCAGGCTCGGTCAATAGTCAGGGCGCATTACGGCGCAGTATGTAGTGAGCAGGCTGCTATCCATTTTTCAGGCTCGGTCAATAGTCAGGGCGCATTACGGCGGCATTAGCTTTGCTTTGTTCGTCTACCCTGGTCTTCTCATAAGCAACAGTAGTATGTAGTGAGCAGGCTGCTATCCATTTTTCAGGCTCGGTCAATAGTCAGGGCGCATTACGGCGGCATTAGCTTTGCTTTGTTCGTCTACCCTGGTCTTCTCATAAGCAACAGATGCACTTTTCTGTCGGCAAACGTCTCACACTTTACAAACGTTTGAAGCATTTGGACAAGCATCTTTTGTTGTAACGTAACGCATAAAACATAAACTGGAACTGCCGTAGTGAGCAGGCTGCTATCCATTTTTCAGGCTCGGTCAATAGTCAGGGCGCATTACGGCGGCATTAGCTTTGCTTTGTTCGTCTACCCTGGTCTTCTCATAAGCAACAGATGCACTTTTCTGTCGGCAAACGTCTCACACTTTACAAACGTTTGAAGCATTTGGACAAGCATCTTTTGTTGTAACGTAACGCATAAAACATAAACTGGAACTGCCGTAGTGAGCAGGCTGCTATCCATTTTTCAGGCTCGGTCAATAGTCGTATGTAGTGAGCAGGCTGCTATCCATTTTTCAGGCTCGGTCAATAGTCAGGGCGCATTACGGCGGCATTAGCTTTGCTTTCTTCGTCTACCCTGGTCTTCTCATAAGCAACAGATGCACTTTTCTGTCGGCAAACGTCTCACACTTTACAAACGTTTGAAGCATTTGGACAAGCATCTTTTGTTGTAACGTAACGCATAAAACATAAACTGGAACTGCCGTAGTGAGCAGGCTGCTATCCATTTTTCAGGCTCGGTCAATAGTCAGGGCGCATTACGGCGGCATTAGCTTTGCTTTGTTCGTCTACCCTGGTCTTCTCATAAGCAACAGATGCACTTTTCTGTCGGCAAACGTCTCACACTTTACAAACGTTTGAAGCATTTGGACAAGCATCTTTTGTTGTAACGTAACGCATAAAACATAAACTGGAACTGCCGTAGTGAGCAGGCTGCTATCCATTTTTCAGGCTCGGTCAGTAGTAGTATGTAGTGAGCAGGCTGCTATCCATTTTTCAGGCTCGGTCAATAGTCAGGGCGCATTACGGCGGCATTAGCTTTGCTTTGTTCGTCTATCCTGGTCTTCTCATAAGCAACAGATGCACTTTTCTGTCGGCAAACGTCTCACACTTTACAAACGTTTGAAGCATTTGGACAAGCATCTTTTGTTGTAACGTAACGCATAAAACATAAACTGGAACTGCCGTAGTGAGCAGGCTGCTATCCATTTTTCAGGCTCGGTCAATAGTCAGGGCGCATTACGGCGGCATTAGCTTTGCTTTGTTCGTCTACCCTGGTCTTCTCATAAGCAACAGATGCACTTTTCTGTCGGCAAACGTCTCACACTTTACAAACGTTTGAAGCATTTGGACAAGCATCTTTTGTTGTAACGTAACGCATAAAACATAAACTGGAACTGCCGTAGTGAGCAGGCTGCTATCCATTTTTCAGGCTCGGTCAATAGTCAGGGCGCATTACGGCGGCATTAGCTTTGCTTTGTTCGTCTACCCTGGTCTTCTCATAAGCAACAGATGCACTTTTCTGTCGGCAAACGTCTCACACTTTACAAACGCTTGAAGCATTTGGACAAGCATCTTTTGTTGTAACGTAGCGCATAAAACATAAACTGTAAGTGACCAGTTGCTCGAGTAACTTTTCCGATAAAGCTTAGACATCCAGGCAGTGAGTTAAAACATAAACTTGAATTGTCGTAGTAGTAAGGCAGTAGTAGTAGTAGAGTTTCTCCAGAAAGGTACCGTAGTCATAGACACAGAACTGCCAAAGCGTATTACACTGGATCAAGTGTCGCCAGTAGTACACCTAAAGGGTCTACTGCACGCTGTCGTGGAGATCTTAGGCGGGACCCCGATTGTGGGTCTTGGAGAGCTCTGGCCTTCTCATAAGTTTTGCATAAGCTTGATGGAATCGTGTAATTTCAAAGAGTATATATATGAAAACCGAGAGATAAGAGATGATAAAGCCGTAACGGTTATGTTGTGGTTGCCGTCAAAAAAAGGCCCGTCTAAAAATAGTAAAACTGGTTAGATCTAGTTTTCTATAGATCCGGTTAGAACGAGTTTCTACCCAAAGCTTCTCGACCAATCAAAATGTAAGGAACTTGAATCCTGATATTTACATAAATTTGCATATCCTGAGCCTTATAAATAAGGCTGCAATGGTAATCTTACATTACTGACGGTCCTTCATTGCGAATACATGTATATGGTGAGGTCCATAATCGAACTTCGTGTTGCCGACACCTGACTACATAGCATATTTCATACGGATCTATCCACAACTTCTCTAGTTGTGATATCCACACGCGTGCGGATATTAACACATAACCGTCTCAACAAGGGTACTGAAGTCACAGACACAACTACCATAGCACATTACTATGGATAAAGTTGTTAAAGCTTCAAAACGAAAGCCTCCATACGATAAGGATTGTGAGCCGCCAGCCAAGAGGCGTCGACTAAGTTTGAATGTCGGACCAAAGACTAATCCAAACATGAGCTTTGATATGATCACAGAGAACAACAACCTACCTGAAGATGAATCGATGGACATCGATGGGGACTGCTTCGAACAAACAATGGACCAAGTTGTTGAAGCTATCAGACGACTTAAATTAGATTAATATACAGGGCGGTGACTTAAGGCTAGAAATGCACCCAATCTGTGCATTTTGCAACGATTGATATTGATCACATCAGGCACAATATTCTCATTTTTTAAATTTTAAAAGTACCCAATATTATGATCATGGACCGCGTTTGTGCTTGTCTCCGCACCGATTCCAATCCCCCATCAGGCAATCCCGCTGTCCCCTTAACACAAAGCAAGAAGGGTACACAGATGGATGGCATGAGCGACGGATCGAAGCCGAAACTCCAGATAGACGACGGGAATGGCGTGTTGAAAATCAGGTTTCCCATTGGGCAAAACGTCTTCGTCACCGTCGGTCGCTTCAACGGGAAGGCCGTGCTGTCCGTGCGGCAATTCTATCAGGCACATCCCGAACAGGAGGATGTGTGGGGGGCTTGTAAGAGAGGATTGGCCCTGATCCCCGATCAGTGATGGGCTCTAAGACGCGACTTGCCAGGTATGTCATCTACAAGGTTAGTGCTACATGCTGCAGTGCACCCTTGCCACCATGCCGACTTGGGACACCTACGGTACGCCATTGTGGAGGAGGAGACCCGGTCGTGGCCCTAAGCGAATTCTTCAGACCCCGTCCAGACTCAGTACCCAGAAGAGTCTTGCCTGGCAAGAAAGGGATCGACCTCAACCCACAGCAGTGGCAGACGATAGAGACCGTTGCTGGCAAGGTAGAGGTGGCCCTGCAAGTCGTCATCGAAGACAAGTCGTTCCTGAAAAGCGACCTCCAAACGAAGATTTCTAGTGACTGATAAAATTTTGTGACACGAATAAAGCCTCTCGTGGTTCAAATACGGGCAAAGATTAAATCAGAATGTTTGTTGTTTTTGTGGTGTAAATAACTAACCTTGTAGATATTACAGTCAGTAGGTAAGCCAAATGAGACAATTAAGTTGAGCTGAGAGAGACAGTGAGAGGGAGAGAGATGGATAGAGAGAGATAGGGACAATTGCATCTTCGTTTGCCGACACTTGCCTGCAAACCATATTCCATACGGATCTATTCACAACTTGTCTGGTTCTGATATCTACACACATATAACATTTGCTCGAAAGGTACCGAAGTCACAGCAACAGAACTACCAAAGCACATTACACTGTAGTATGTAGTGAGAAGGTTGGTATCCATTATTCAGGCTCGTTCAAAGGGCAGGGCTCCTCGGCATTAGCTTTGCTTTTTCTTCCACCCTGGCCTTCTCATAAGCGTTCTTTTCCTTTTGTTGTAACGTGCGTAAAATAGATGACAATTCAATTTCCATCTAGATATACACGTGTCTATTACAAGTCCAAAGTTCCGATAGAAACTTAGAAAACATGTGTGCGCCATTTCAAACGGTCGCTAAACGTTCGCCTAAGACGTCATAGGTCCCCGGGGCTCTAAACACGCAGAAAAAAATGACCCTTTGCAATAGCTCAGCATCTTCGTTTGCCGACACTTGCCTGCAAACCATATTCCATACGGATCTATTCACAACTTATCTGGTTCTGATATCTACTCACATATAACATTCTCCAGAAAGGTACCGTAGTCATAGACACAGAACTGCCAAAGCGTATTACACTGGATCAAGTGTCGCCAGTAGTACACCTAAAGGGTCTACTGCACGCTGTCGTGGAGATCTTAGGCGGGACCCCGATTGTGGGTCTTGGAGAGCTCTGGCCTTCTCATAAGTTTTGCATAAGCTTGATAGAATCGTGTAATTTCAAAGAGTATATATATGAAAACCGAGAGATAAGAGATGATAAAGCCGTAACGGTTATGTTGTGGTTGCCGTCAAAAAAAGGCCCGTCTAAAAATAGTAAAACTGGTTAGATCTAGTTTTCTATAGATCCGGTTAGAACGAGTTTCTACCCAAAGCTTCTCGACCAATCAAAATGTAAGGAACTTGAATCCTGATATTTACATAAATTTGCATATCCTGAGCCTTATAAATAAGGCTGCAATGGTAATCTTACATTACTGACGGTCCTTCATTGCGAATACATGTATATGGTGAGGTCCATAATCGAACTTCGTGTTGCCGACACCTGACTACATAGCATATTTCATACGGATCTATCCACAACTTCTCTAGTTGTGATATCCACACCCGTGCGGATATTAACACATAACCTTCTCAACAAGGGTACTGAAGTCACAGACACAACTACCATAGCACATTTTTTTTTTTTTTTTTTATTAAACAACAGAAAAATATACAGGACACAGAGGTGATGCACTCTAGCTAAAGCTAATATTAAACATCACCTCTGGAAAAACAATTACAACTTACATAGACAAGTACAATAACAATAATAAACAGCAATTGGGTCGTCCAATACAAACAAACTAACAAACAAACAATGAATATATCAATATACCTGAACTAAGTTTTAAAACGTCTGCTTGTCAAAATATAGTGCTGAGTCAAGCCTAAAATGTTACAGTTGAAATCATATGAAACAAAGGATGAGCCTCTTAATAATAAATAAATGAAGGCTTGATCAGACAAAGTATCGATATCAAGAATATGGGCTAAAAGGTTCCGTAGGTTGCCCAGAAGGTTGAGTCTTTGTTGACTGTATATAGGGCAGTACAAAAGATAATGGACAACGCTTTCGCTTCGACATCCGCAAGTGCAGGCTGGACTTGTTGCTAAGTTGCGTGTAAATAAACTTAGGTTAAGACTGCACGTGCCGGTGCGAATGCGTGTGAGGAGGGCGCAAGTGTACCGGGGGCCATGACTAAAATGTGAATAGAAAGAGGGACGTTCTAATTTGACTAGATGTTTTTTAAACAACGAAAGATGTAATGATCGAACAGATATACCAAGACCGTTCCAATGATGCGTTGCATAAGGAATAAAAGACTTTTGATATCGAGTTGTAGAGCAGAGCGGTATCCTTAGATTAAGTTTGTTACGAAGATTATAAGAAGTAGAAATGGAAACTTCAGGAGGGATCAAATCCTTAAGATACTGGCGAGTATGGCCATGAACAATTTTGTAGAACATGATCAGAGAGTGAACGTGACGTCGATCCGAAAGTTTTTCCCAACCTAATTCAGAAAGTAGCGAAGAATACGAAGACCCTCTTACAGCCCCTGAGACTGCAAGCGCGCATTCGTATTGGACACGTTCTAATCGCTGGGAATCATATAAAGTACATCCATGCCAAATAATGTCAGCATATTCAAGGAGAGGACGAATAAAAGATTTATAAATAACATCAAGTACTGTTCGTGATAATCTGAATTTCAATTTGTTAAGAGTGGACACTCGTTTGGACGCCTTGCCAATCATATAAGAAATTTGTGTTTCCCATGACAAGGTGGACGTAAGAAAAGTCCCTATATGCTTGTGGGTTTTGACTGATTTAATAACACAATTATCAAGAAGAAGAGGGGGGTGGTCGGGAGGATTTGATTTCTTAGAAAAACACATTTCTTCAGTCTTTAAAGGGTTTAGGTTCATAAGCCATGTTGAAGACCAAAATGATATCTTCCTAAGATCAGTATTGAGTCGATCAGCTGTAACGTTAGGATCTTCCACAATGTCCAATAATGAACTATCGTCAGCAAATAAAAAGGGGCATGTAACTAGACCGTCCACCATGTCATTAATGAAGACAAGGAATAAGAGAGGCCCTAAAACTGAACCCTGAGGTACACCTGCGCCAACATAACTCCAATCCGAACATTGACCATCAATTACAACTCTTTGCTCTCTGTCAGAGAGGTAGCTATGGAACCAATTTAAGATTGGGCCGTCGACCCCGTTTCTCTGCAGCTTGAAAATAAGTCCTTTATGCCAGACTTTGTCAAATGCTCTAGAAAAGTCTAAGTAAACCGCTCTGACTTCTTTGTTGGAATCTAGAGCATTAAAGATTTTATCAGTAATACAAATGAGTTGATTTACTGTCGAATCTCCGCGGATGAAGCCCGACTGGAGGGAATATAGTAAATTTTGAGACATCAAATGGTTATACAAGTGTTTGGATACAATTTTTTCTAAAATTTTGGACAAACAGGGCAACAGAGATACGGGGCGATAGTTAGATACATCATCTGGTTCTCCCTTTTTGAAAATTGGAACCACATTTGCCCGTTTCCAGGCCTTTGGAAAGACACCATGGCAAAATGACAAATTGAAAACGTAAGCGATCTTATCAGATATGTAAGGGCATATGAGTTTAAGAAAGCGATTATCAACATTATCGTGACCACACGCTTTGGATATATCTAGAGAAGATACATAGAGTTCAATCTCGGCAGGTGTGGTTAAACATTCTGAAAATCGGACATCAGTGAGAAAATCAAGTTGTGGGAGGCTTGCCTTGGTGTCATCTACAGAGGCCTGAGTAGTGAAAAAATTGTTGAACATGGTTGCCTTTTCACAAGAATCAGTTACATACAAGTGACCTGACCTTAAGGGAGGAATATTAGAACTCACTTTGCTACAATAGAAAGATTTAACAATGTGCCACCATTTCTTGCTAGAACAAGGAGAAGACGTCAAGGAGTCAGCGAGACGGCTGTTGTAGTTAGACTTAGCAAGTGATATTTCGCGTACTAGTTTATTTCTGACATTACGGTATGCAGACCACAGTGTGGTACTGTTCGAAACTTTAGCATTTCTATGTAGCTTGTCTCGCCGACGCATCAACGATCTAATCCTGGGAGACATCCATGGTTTATCTCTGGGTCTTATAAGAATGTCCTTATGGGGAACACATTTGGTTTTGGCTTCAAATATAAGATCTACCAGCTTATAACATGCATCATCAACAGCGTTACAGTAAAAAATTTCATGCCATTTGGGCATTACTATGGATAAAGTTGTTAAAGCTTCAAAACGAAAGCGAATGCCTCCATACGATAGGGATTGTGAGCCGCCAGCCAAGAGGCGTCGACTAAGATTGAATGTCGGACCAAAGACTAATCCAAACATGAGCTTTGATATGATCACAGAGAACAACATCGTACCTGAAGATGAATCGATGGACATCGATGGGGACTGCTTCGAACAAACAATGGATCAAGTTGTTGAAGCTATCAGACGACTTAAATTAGATTAATATACAGGGCGGTGACTTAAGCCTAGAAATGCACCCAATCTGTACATTTTGCAACGGTTGATATCACATCAGGCACAATATTGTCATTTCTAAATTTCTAAACGCTCCGACACTTTTTCCTATTAGAGTAAAAAAAAACGTCTGGCGAAAATGTCATTGCTTGCTATTGACGGACTCAAAGAGAAATGCAGAACTCATCCACGCCCGACTCATTCGCCAACCACACAGATGTGTCTGACGGTGAGATCTGCCCCATCTGCCTCGACGAAATCGCATTCCGGGACGAAGTTTGGAACCACTGTCCACATGCAACAGCTCTGAATACCCACTCTTGCCACAAAGACTGCATAGTGGAGTGGTGCCGTACGTCCCCGACATGCCCTACCTGCAGGGTAAGAATAGAGTGTACCGACGGCGAACATGGCTGTCCTCGGGAAAACTTTGACTTCTACTTCTGATAGAGTGGCAAGCGAAAAGAGTGCAGGAGTCGTCATATCCACCACAGATGATACTACGTTGCACAGGTAGACGCCGTTCACGCCAGAGTTCGTGTGTCTGCATGGACGAAATCCGAGTGCGGGCAGGCAAAAGTTGCGCACGCGTACCGTATATGAAAGTAGGTTCAGACACCTTCAATTTAAACTTTCAGTCTGAATGTGAATTCGACCGCAAAGATGTGGCAGTCTTGTTCCATACAATGGAGAAAGGTATCGATGCAACGAGGAAAAAAAGCGCGGTGGGTGGTATGGATATAGACGTTTGCTATAAACTCGGGCACAGAAAATACAGACGGGCGGCGTTTGATACACTCTTGACTGAATAAAGTCCAATGAAACATTGTCACTATGTCCCTGCAGTGTCTTTTCTGTTGTTGTCTTGATTCGCTACAAAGGTAACGTACGTGTATACCTGATAGGTCTTCACATCATGGATTTAAACAAGTTCTTTGAATCAGATAGAAAGGATGAATGAAACATGAAACTTACATTGTAAACTTGAGAATTTTAAGCTAAACTGAGGAAGAATAATGTTTCTAGATGTTAACACTATGAATAAAAACTGACTTTAAGTTTAAGCTTGTGAAAATTGAAATAATCTGAGGAAGAATGGCCAGGGTGGACGAAAAAGCATAACTAATGTCGACGAGCCTTGCCCTTTGAACGAGCCTGAATAATGGATACCAGCCTGCTGACTACATACTACTAATACAGACGGGCGGCGTTTGATACACTCTTGACTGAATAAAGTCCAATGAAACATTGTCACTATGTCCCTGCAGTGTCTTTTCTGTTGTTGTCTTGATTCGCTACAAAGGTAACGTACGTGTATACCTGATAGGTCTTCACATCATGGATTTAAACAAGTTCTTTGAATCAGATATAAAGGATGAATGAAACATGAAACTTACATTGTAAACTTGAGAATTTTAAGCTAAACTGAGGAAGAATAATGTTTCTAGATGTTAACACTATGAATAAAAACTGACTTTAAGTTTAAGCTTGTGAAAATTGAAATAATCTGAGGAAGAATGGCCAGGGTGGACGAAAAAGCATAGCTAATGTCGACGAGTCTTGCCCTTTGAACGAGCCGGAATAATGGATACCATCCTGCTGACTACATACTACTGCGTGTTTAGAACCCCGCGGACCTATGACGTGTTAGGCGAACGTGCTAACGACCGTTTGAAATGGCACACACATTTTCTACGTATGCAAGACCATCAGAACTAGGGACTAGACACCTGTGTATCTATTGAGAAACCAAAGAATAATCTTTTTACGCACGTTACAACACAAGACTCTTGTCCTAATAATTTTAAAGTATCTGAAGTGTGAGACGTTTGCCGACCGAAAAGTGGATCTGTTGCGGCACGTACAGTGCTGAACGCTTGTGAGAAGGCCAGGGTACATGCAGTCACGAATATTCCTGCGTGCTAGAAATACTGTTCTTAATATTCTCTGATCAATTGTTTTTTTTCTTCATTGCGGCATTAAAGTAGATAAATGAAGTAAGAGACACAGAACTATCATCCCAGCACCAGTTACAGCAGATGCAGACATCTAAAGCTACATGCGTTTTGCGTATGTATTTACGTATATATCTATAGTGTAAAATCATAGCAGACTAGCTGAGAGCAGCTTAAAGTTATATAGAACACGCACCGGTTTTGGACGACTACCAGCTGCTGCAGACATGCAAAACAACATTAACTACTATGGAAAGGAAAGCATACAGATAGACATTCGACCAAGAGGAAAAGTGTCCCCGACTTCTCACAGATACTACCCACTTCGGCAATGTGCAGGTGGGCAATGGGAACACAATAACCACTTGTACAAATATATCTACTTTACCGTAATGCTGTACTTATTCTTAACAGATGTAGACCGATTCAGCATTCATTCATCGTTCACAAAGAAGGAGAATTCACTCAATCTTCAGCACTTAATCTTTATTGACCCAACAAAAGCACATCGACTTTTGTAAGGTCTTCTACAACAATGCAATGAAACAAGTGGATACAAGTTAACTAACCTTCGTACAAGTTGAATAAATTAACATATTGGGTTTGACGTATTACCTATACTACTAGGTCACTACTAGGTCACTCTGTGATCAAGACGTACAGACTAGATATTGGAGTTTGGAGGTTAGTATTTCGCTACCTTTTATCAAGTCACTGTTTGAAGAATATTCTAGTAACCCTATACTACTAGTTTTAAAGGAGTCCTAAAGTCCAGAGGGGGGAGTTATTTTCCAAAGGATGGTAATTTTAGGAAGTAGAAATGAATATTTTTTACAGTATACGATAAAGTGCTCACTAGTCCCGTGCGCATCCAAATAATTCCGTATTCTACCAAATTCCTCAGGTGACCCTCAGCCTATTTGATTTTTACAATGTGCCTGACAGTGCCTGACAAAAGTTAGATTATAAAAAGAATATCAGGGTGGTTAAGAAAACTCTTCTTGCTATGTGTTCTTTTATATCTTATTAACAATTGGCCTTTTTATTGTGCTTAACCACCCTCATTTGAGCTGAAAATATCCACGTTTAAAAATGTATGTTTACGCATAGGGAATACACTGGTAGGGTCTGTAGGGGTTTAGTGAGTATCATATTGTTTTAAAAAACACACCTTGTAAAATTTACCACAAGCAGAATTCTGTAAAAAGTCGGCTGATTATGTATTGATTGATACATAATCTAGTGGAAAATAACACCGCCTTCTGGAGTTTAGAACATCCTTTGATATGTTTACCTATTTCCACCATGTAATATATGCATCTATGAAGACGTAATAATACATAAGTCACAAATATGTACGGATCATGGATATGCAAACGTCTGAGTCGATTCCGATGAACATGGGATCACGGAGCAACGACAACGCGTACAGATTTTTAAGAGACGGGTTGGTCTAGATATCCAGTGGAAGAGTGGTTACCCCGTCCTTTTGTACCTTTCTTTTTGGATAGAAGTATGAAAAGGCATCTCGGCTTTGCGTGTACGTGTGCATTTCGTTGTCGCGCATGCGAAACCCTTTGTTGATGCCCTGACCACTTTTCTTCGTCAGCAGGACGTTCAGATACTTGTGGTGATCGATGTCGTTGGATCGTTTGTTCACCCCCTTGCAACTGAACTTGTCTGCGCTCTTCTCGTCTCCACCGAAGCAGTAATAGGTCTTACTACTCAGGCCGACAATCCCGTTCCCGGACCATTCTTCCTTGAACAACCCGGGAGTGCGCTTGTCGTAAGCCGCGTGCTGTGGGTCATCCGTGCGGGGGAACCATTTATGTTTCTCGTTTTCGTACTCATCACGCTTGTTGGGTTTGATAACGTCCTTCAGTCTGTCTGCAGAGATGGCGATGTACGCCGAGTCCGTGTCCATTTCACAATATTGGAAATCGGACCTATCCACGTACTTAAGCATGAAATCGTAATAAAACTTCAGCATGCGGAGCTTTGCATACTGGTACACAAAGAACCCAATTTGAAGGGGGAGATCAAATCTGATCTTACGTTTTGACGATTCGATTTCCATGAAATCGTCGTTGATCACGACCAGGTGCCGAAACCGCGGGGTGTTGATCTTTCGGGTGGCTGTCACAACGTCTTCGCAATACTCGACGTCAGTCTGTCTTTCTTTGTTGGTGACCGTCTTACCATACCCCGAATTACCGATCAGCTTCATGGTATCGGCGATGATCTTCTTGGCTTGATCCTCGTCGCCCTTGCGCCGCGCGTCACTGACGGCGTCCCCAAAAGACTTGAAACTCGGCTTGGGTCTGTACTCCAACACTTGGTAGATGTGAGTGACTTTCAAGCCGTGATCAATGTACCAATTGAGCAAGGGCGTAGCCAAGAGGATCTTTCGACCAAACATACTGCCAATCAGCGACCGCCTGGGTTTGGACATAATGTGATGCTCCTCGGCATACGACTTCATGTATTCGCCGATGTCGTCGATGGAAATGTCGACATTCTTGAATATAGGGGGCATTTCGGCAAAGTGCGACTTGCGATCTGCGGGGACCTCAATGTCGCATTCTACCACTCCAAACAAGTCTCCCGAGCGAACAGCCTCGAGGAGGCGTTCACGGGTCATGGAAAGAAGATGTTCAGTGGGAGTCTTGCGACCGGCCAAAAACGACGCTAATCGGTCGTCGGTTCTTGTTAAACTTTCCCACTGGCACTCCCACATTTCGTTGACCTTATACTTACACCCCTGCAGGTACTCGGTCCTTTCTGCCGTTTCTTCCCGCAAGGTCTCGAATGATTTGCCGCGTTGTTTGTTGTAGTTGCGGCCTCTGTTCAAGTAACAGTCGTGGCCGTGCCAATAACAACCGTTAAACTCAAAAATTTCCCCGGTGGCCGAACAGAAACCGTCCACAGGAATTCGACGTGGACCGATACGCTTTTCCGTGCCATTCAATTTGTGCCGAATGACGAGGTCCCGCTCTTGGGCCTCCCAGTCTAACCAGTCAACGGCATTGCGTCCCCGGGGAGAGGCAGAATATTCTCGTTTGAAGCCGGTGTGTTCCCGCCGCCGAATGTAATGGCCAGTGGGCATGTCCTGCGTTAGGGCCCAGAGATACAACGCATTCGCGTCGTAGCCAACCACCTTTTGACAAGGTTTCGGTTCCCTGCCCAACTTTTTCATCTCGTCGGCCCTGATGTAAGTCTTGCCCTTCTCGTGGTACCTATGAAAGATAATGCTGGGGCCCCCCACTATGTTGTCTTTAAACAACCTGTACACGTCCTCGTTGTCTACAAGCGTGTAGTAGGTGTCCTTCGGCAAGTTCATAAAAAGGTACTTTAGTGTCAGGCCGGGCACACTTATTCCGTCTTTAAACATGTCGATGGATTTCTTCCGGTAGAATTCGGCCATCTTCTGCACGACTTCCAGCATCGGGACCACGTCCTTGTTGTTGTACCTGTAGAAACAATGACGAAACAATAATCAATCTTCTGCGTACGATATTCTATAGATCGTTGACCTTCTCCCTTCTGCTTAACTCTGTGACCAATAGAGAGTGGGTCGCCAAACGGCTACTTTAGTGTGCTAAGGGTTAAAAAAAAAGGGGGCAACACCCATAAGACTACAAGAAGACATACACCTACCATATGAGGAATTCCCTCATGGTCGTCATGCCCTGCTCTTTCCATACCCGCTGACAGTACAGGTACTCGTCCTCCGATATGTCTGACTGTCGTAGGTTGCTGTGGAAGGCGGCTCGTGGTGGCAGCTGTGTGTGCTCCAACTTTTCCAAACTGTCCATCCATTCGTACCTGTCATATCAACGAGACGAATAAGACGTCACCTTTCGGTCTAACACGTTTGGTCGTATCAATCAACCAACCAACCAACCAAACAAATAAATAAACAAACAAACAAACAAACAAACAAACAAACAAATTAGCAAACAAACAAACAAAGACGCCAACTTACGGGAAGAATCCCTTTGTCTCCTGGCAGTCGTATGCCTTCAGCAGGGTCGAATAGGAGAAGCCCGGGGCCACGTAGTTGATGAGATCGAGGAATTTGAGGTCGTCCGTTTCTATTGACATGTAGGTGTTGTTCATTTTGATCGGCCGGAGTTTAGTGGTCGATCGCAACAACGGTGGGAGAAATACCTTTTTGATGGCGTTGAGGTCATAATTCCCACCGTTGAAGCTAAGGACCACCAACTTTCTCATGTATTTGTCTAATTCCGCCAACAGTTTGGTCATGTAATGCGTTTTTCGGCGTTTTCCCTGTTGTTTGATCTCGTCGTCTTCCGCTTCTTCTCCTTCCGCCTCGTCTCCTTCCGCTTCTTGTCCTTCTTCTCCTTCCGTTTCGTCTCCCTCCGTTTCTTCTCCTTCTGTTTCTTCTTCCTCCGCTTCTTCTTCTTCCTCCGCTTCTCCTTCTCTCTTTGCTTCTTCTTCTTCTGTTTCTTCTCCTTCCGCTTCTTCTCGCTTCAAGTCATTTTCCCTGATGGCCTCCATCTTCTCCACGACCCAGGCGAACTTGTCCGACAGAAGGGCGTACGCCTTACGGCTGACTTCCTGCAGGTAGGCCAACAAGGTTTCGGCCACTTTTGTCGGGTCGCCTTCGGACACGAAACATTTTGGATGTTCATATTCCGACACGTTACTGGCCACGCTAACGCTCAGCAACTCGTGAACGGCCTCCCACTGCAGTCTGTTGGTCTTGTCACCGTTCAGCGGTTTCAGGAGGCATTCTATGTCGAAGCAGGCGCGGTAAGGGTAGTACTGATCTTCCTCGGGGACTTCGATCCCTTCGTCCTTCAGTTTCTCGAAGACGGTCTGTGGTAGACGGTAGGCGCCCCCTGGGTATTCCCTTTTCACCTGACCGTCGCACGTGCGCATGTGGCGTTCGCAGTTGCCGCTGCGCCGCCACCTCTTTCCACATCGCGGACAACCAAAGGACTTTGCGTAGGTTTGGAAGTTTTTGATGTAAGAAAAATGTTCCTTGTAGAGATTCAGGTACATTTTGTTCTTGTACGTCGACAGGGGACGCCTCACCAGTTCCGCGAAGAAATCGTTGCCTCCTGCGTCCTCTTCATCGCTGGGCCGAAGGGTATAGACGAAAATGTCGACCTCAAATAAAGTTTCTAGCTCGTCCAGGTTTTTGAGGGACACGCCTTTGAAGTGTTTGGCCGTCTTGCCCACGCACGCCAGGTACTTACTGAAGAGCTTCTTTGTCGGTCTTTCCAGTTTGGTGCGGTCGTCGTAGTTGCGATGGAGTGCCAGGCACCGGAAGAATCAGAGCTTGTCGGTGTAAGGGCCATGTCTGTCCCCCAGTAGGGCGATGATTGACCTACTCTTTTTGATGTAGTCCTGCACTGTCTGGGGCGCACCGATGGGATGGCCTTTGATTTTGTTGACGTAAAACGTCACGTTCACCATCTTGTGCAGGACCGACTTGCTGTTAGGACGCTGCTGGCGTGCCTGTTCCATGATGTCCACGTCCTCGATGCTGTCCAGGAACCGCCTAACGCCGTCGTCGTTTTCTACCAGGACGGGTGCTGGCAGAAACTTGTTGTTATTTTCTGATGGGTGGAAGTATCGCAGTGCCCCAGTTTCGCCGTCCCGAAGAAAGAACCCGAACGATAAGTTGATTTTAAAGACGGTTAGTTGATCCTTGAAGATGGACCACACGAGGTCGGCCAGATCGGTCGGGTCTTCAGAGTTCAGCCTAAAGTTGTACGTGTCCTGGATCCTTTGACTTCTCCTAAACTGTGTTCGAATGGTCGGCCATTTTTGTCGGTAGAGATTCTGGACGGCCACGTCGTCGTCTTGCGGAATTGGGTTCTCCGGAACGTCCGTCGGATCTTCCTTAAAGGCAAACCCTCCGGGCTGAACGTGACGTCGTTTCGCCCTGGGGCCGGCCCCGTCTGCCGGAGCATCCCTCTTCTTCCCGCGAGATGTAGACGGCACGGGGTGTTCTTTGGGAGGTGTCCCTATGCACGATACGCGCCGATGTTGTAGCAGGTTGTCGCGTCTTGCAAATTTCTTGCCGCAGAAATCGCACTCGTGCATGGGTGCGGTCGAGTCGTGCTCCTTTTTGTGACGATTGAGTGATTGTTTGTGGGCGAAGGTTTTGTCACATGTATCACAACTGAACGCCATCATTGACTATTGGACGGTGTCGCTGGTTTCTGAAACAACATGCAAACATTCAATGAGTTTTAAACACTTAACGTACAAATTTGCGCGTAACAATACTGCTCTCCGGGAGTGCGCACGATTTTGTGAGCACCTACATTCCACAAAGAATCCTCCGAACGACGGAGTCTAATCATACACGGCATATTCATTCATAGTAGTCTATGACAAACACGAATGTTTCTATTGATGCTCGGTCCTGAAGGATCAACAAGTTTAAGACGGTAAGGACGAAACGTCGACAAACAAATGTTCGGTTAGTTTTCTTATGAAGCAAGATTAGTGTAAGTTACTGTGTTCATTCGTAGCATTTAAAATGGCAAGAATTCTACCAAGGGAAACAGTAGTGAATTGACCCCAATAACCGTATAAACACATCGAGATCTACAGGAATCCTAGACCTGTCTACCAGGAGGAACAATAGCTGGAGCTGATATGCATAAGACTGGTTTTTGAAATAACATTATCAAGCAAAGCAAAATGACCCAAATAATTGCATCAAAGCTACACTATCAATAAAATGCTTTCAGGGTTTGCACAAATTTCAGGGTTTGAAAAGAACCCCGTGTTCAAATTTTAACTGTCAAATCAGTCCCTCAATTCAATTCAAACTTGATATTGCTCTTATATTATCAACTTGAAAATGTCTTCCTTACTACTGAACTAGCTTTGATTGTTGTGTGACTGTGTTATGCTTAAGGCGGTTTTCCGGCTCTGCCAAACAAACAAAGCCAGAGAGCCCGACAGACAGGCTGCATCTACACTTACAGGTCATTGACAGCGCCACCGAGTATTTTAGAGAGACAAATAGTGTGACCCCTGACTTGGCGACCTGGCACGGATTAAGATTTTGTAACGCTCAATTCGCTGTCGTAAACCTCTACCATACCCATAGCAGGGCGATGGTGACGTCAAATAATCTTAGGTGTCGCAGCCCAAACGTTAGTTCATGCGGCTTCCACACACAGGACATACGTCAATAGCACTGGGGTCAGGTGAACCTATCGTTCGACGAATATAAACAGAACTACAATTTGTTGCTGCTATTCATCCTATTCTTTGAATTCGTTTTTACTCTCAGATCATGTTATCAAAGTGAAATTTCTATTCAACGTCCACACCGGTGAGGCGCAGCCGCCGAAACAAACAAGACAGGGTAAGGGGAGCAGTCTTCTGTGACCCCAGGTACGCCTTTGCTTCATGTGTCATTTGCATGCTATAGACCGTAATCGATACTCTTGTCATGTTCATTACTTAACCCACCTTGGCACGTATGTGGGGTTTCTCCACCCCAATAAACTACTTTCTGAACAAAATTTCAGGAACTTTCGAGCGAAAGGCGTTGTTGTTGGAGACGAGCCATAGAAGCATTCATTAGAGAAAGCCCCTGTCAATAATTAGGCGTTGGAAACTGTTCGAGTATTTTTAAAGAGCATAGATTTGCTATGATTAGAAAATAAAACTGTGTAAATGCCCTCTAGTTTATATTATTCACACGAGTAGACAGTAATTACACCTGCAACGCTCAGCTCCCATCGACCATTTTCGGTCCATCCCCCAAACTCTATTCTACATCTTCAATTTTGGCTTTTTATCTTTTCGTTTTCAAACTTCGATTTAACATACCAGTTTCAGAGGCCAAACCCGAGTTACGAGGAGGCAGAATTTGCCTTCCTTGTCAGCTCAGTATCACCCAGACCAATCTGTCGCTTTGAAACTCAGATTCGAATCAGCCATGACAAATCTGACAAAACAAACTCGCCAGTGAGATGCTGAAAGGTGTCAGCTTTAACAAAGTGTTTTCAGATGTTGGCACTTTGGAAGTGATATAAACTGATCGCGATTTAACGTCTAAAAATAATTTCTACTACAGTCAAACCTGACGCAAGCAACCGCTCAGGGAACTGGGTAAAAGTGGTTGGTAAGGAGAGGTGGTTGCTCTCGTGTGTGCGTGTGTGTGTGCGTGTGTGTGTGTGTGCGCGCGCGCGCTTTAACCGTAGTTGAAAATATTATGGATGTTGTATCGTAAGATAGAGGAACTTGACTGTAGGACCTTGTTTGTTTCTTAGCTTCATTGGTGTTTGGCGGGGCATGTTTATTCAGTTGATCTTGATCTTGATCGTATACTGGGCAACACCCCTCTTGTTGGGGTAAAACGCCAGTTCCGCCAAGGCAAGCTGTTTAAACTGGATCCTTCAGCATATGACAACGCACGATCTAAAATACCAGTCGTAAAGACGTAACGTACTAGGAAGGTTCAGTCACATATCATAAAGAGCTTAAAGGGCACAACTGTACTATAAAAAAATAGATCACCCAATAAATTCAACTGACGTAGACTACCAGACCCTGTGGAGGCAGGCTAAGTCAGTTCACCAAGTAGTTGAATTACCCTTCAAAACACTTTCTTCCAAAGAATGTAAAGCAGGTTTGTCATGCTCTGTTTGGAAGTGTGTCTCAGATATTGACTGGATTGACTGGCAGATACAACGTACATGTACAGCTCTACAGAGCCCCAGTATATAGTGTCCATTCCAAGTCACCAAGATGGTTTTTGAATGATATTTGTAATTAGTTTGGACCAATTTGAATAAAACAATATCTAAGTCACAATAATTCAAAATTTAAAGAAGAAATTGCATATGAAAATTTGAATTTATTTGAATCCGATTGGATGTTTTAGAAACATTTAGAAAGGGACTGCACAAAATTATCTTTATTTAGAATGATTTGCAAATTTCAATGTGATTCTTCTAAATTTCGAAATATAGAGAAATGTATACAATACGTTCTAGATAGTGTATTTGGGAAATTGTCCCTATAAAAGAAGGAGCTAATCCAGCCCTATTGTCTGTCTCTGTACATTTTTAGATTTCACTGCTGGACACTGTTAGTGTTAGGTCCTTTGTGGCAAGCCAACTATGCGTGGTGCCCAAACATAATTCTCAAAGATGTGTGGTATTGTGAATTGCTTTCTTCACAGCCCACAGACCCATTTACAAAATGTTACAAATAATTGTAAAAAATTGTAAAGTGCTGTAACCATTATTTAGAAGCTAGTAGAAATATCATATTCTACATCATTAATGTTTCCAAAGTTTTACACAACCGGGCAAATGCTCATAAAGTTGAATGAATTCAAAGTATTTCCAAAGTATGAAATCTCATAGACAAATAATTACAAAGAATTAAAAACAGTTGTAAATGATGACAATGAAAACCCTTTTGGTGACTTGGAATGGACTCTACATGTACTGACTTTTTCGACAACCAAGGAGACGCCACAAATATAAGCCATATTTCTAGACACACAATCACTATAAAAGCTAGTTCAGCTGTGAGGAAGACATTGTCAAGTTGCAAATAACGTTATAGGTGAAACTAGTTTGGCTGTTGCAATTTGAACACGGGGTTCTTAATTTTTTTTAAACCTGAAAGTTGTGCAAAATATTTCATTGTGGCTTTGATGTAATTATCTGGGTCATTTTGCTTTGTTTGACAATGCTATTTTTAAAAAAACAGAAGAAAAAAATACTCGTACTACTCAGTCTTTAGCTCCAGCTATTGTTCATCCTGGTAGACGGGACTAGGATTCCTGTGTATTTTATGTGTTTACATGGTTATTGGGATCAACTCAGCCCTCGAACTGTAGGCTAGGTCACGGTGGGGAGAACTTCCTTATTGCTGTTACCCCCGGGTAAAATTAATTCTTGCCGGTTTAAAAACGGAAGGAATGGTCATTCCAATATGCATTCCTTCCGTTGACCATGTCTGCATGTGTTTTTAACGGATGAATCTATCTGAAATTGCTTTTCCGGGCGGTAATGACAGGTGAAACGTCAGGTAACACCTCCATTTACATATTTTTTCATTATTTTCCTGGTGGTCTAACCTAACTTTCATGGCATTTTTGGTAACTCTAAACAACGTCCCTTGCTTATTTACATGCATGTCGCCGGTCGTCAGCATCATTTTGTTTGGTGCCTTAAAAGCCATAATCTGTGCACGGGCTTGAAGATACTAGGAGTCACCGTGAACATTTTTTTCAAGGCACTGATCTACCAAACAGAATTATGCTGGCGACAATAGACCATGTAAACAATCAAGGAACATTAGTCAATGAGAATCACCTAAAATTCCATAAAAATTTAGTTAGACCTGCAAAATAATGAAGAAAATGTGTAAAATGGAAATCTTACCAGACGTTTCATTAGTCTCCTTTGCAAGCTTTCACGGCGGCGCCAACGTTTGTTTCCGTCAGGAGCGATTAATATTATTCGCAATTTTCTACAACGGGCCAGGTTCTTTTGCTGGAGAGATCGTTGTTGTCACCCACAGAAAATCTGCTCTCTTTTAAAAAATTTATGACCTTTTTGCTCGTTTCAGAACCCATAGCCGCCCGAAAGAGCGATTTCTAAGAGATTTGTTCGATGAAAAAAAACAAACATGTGCAGCCATGTTCCTTTCCTGTTTTTGGGGGTGGTTGTGTCACCAAACGGATCCACCCAAACACAGCCCAAATCGTGAGAATATCACAAAAATAGTACTCAAAACGACCCTGGCAAACCTGGCAGTCCTCCCTATGGCAGGAAGAGACAGTTAATTCACGTTGGGGCGTAAAAATCGCCGCCAAACAACCACCGCCACGGCGTAGGATAAGCAGACGGGATAGCAGCTTCCGTCCGCCGAAACGAGCCCGAGAGGGGGGTACGGTGGCAAAAAAACTCTCGTTACTCAGCGAATCCTGAGCGTAGAAACTCGGGAAACGTATCAAAATGATCCTGGGAAACCCAGCAACCGATTCCACAACAAAACAGACCAAGAATCTTACGTTAAATGGTATGAAAAGGCCTCGGAAGGACTCTCGATAACGACCACACGGTGTACTTCCTGCTCGATTAACTAGAGAAATGACACAATTCCGTTCGACCCCTCTTTATACGAGCGATCGCGATGACGTAACGGTTACGTCACGTGACGTCATGGTAGGCAGAAAGCGGTGGTAGGCGAGGCGCGCTGCGAACGTAAACAAGCCGACGGGTTGTTGCAGGCATCTGGGTTGTTGCGCGGTAAACTGCACAAATCGGCGGGTCAACGGCTGTAAAAATAATCTCAGCGGAACCAGAATGCAGGGTAGTCTGGCTTTCAGCGCTGAAATGGTCCGATTTTCAGGAGGGAAAGAAAACAACCCCGGCAACGTGGACTCCGAAAGGCCACGAGACTCGAGAGGGTGTGCAGCTACCACGAAATTTTCAGGTGAGGTCGATGTCTTGTTGTTGTTATTCCCTCTCATCGATACATAATCGTCATTTCATAATCTAGATTTCACTATTACTTCGCACATCCGTAGGTAACTTTTGTTGTCACTGATTCATGTCATGGTGACCACATGTGCAACCGTTATAGAGAATTATTCTGTAAGTGCGTGGGAGGGGGGTGTTTGAAGAGTCTGTCTTATAGCGATTGTAAAATCTGGTAAATACGGCGTCGATAGATATTCTACCAGAATTGTAACTTATATTACTAAACTGATTCATGAATTCTCCTACAGATGTATATTTTAGATTATGTTGAGACAACATACAAAATTGGTCTCTTGGTGCTGAAGTACATGTGTCCACAATGAGGTAATATGATAACGTTACATGTTTATTTGATATAACATTATATCTTTGCATCTAGTGTTGCAAGGAATTGTTCAACAGACCCTGCAGATCCAGATGATGTTCCTAGCTTGTTTAACTTCCCAAATATCAGCAAGTAGTTTAACAAAGCCATCAGCCAGGAAAGATTGGTAAGTATACTGGGAGTTTCCAACATAAGTTTATTGAAACTTGATATACTGTGCCTGGTATGTTTTTTGTGATTGTGTAAAACATTGCTAACGCTCATATAGTATTCCGCCTCCTTGACTGACAAGATCATCATGGAAGTTTGTACCAAGGAAATACTGTAGTGATTTGGTGAATTCCACAGCCTGTCCTTTAACTACTTGAGATATATCACTAGATGATATGCTTACCATAATGGCAATGCAACTTTGATTTACAACTTACAACATGCTTCATTGTTTGCAGGTATATCCTTGCAGCAGAGAGGCTCAGGGGGGGGGGGGGAATGATACCATCCCATGATTCTTCAATACACATCCTGCAATACACACCCACAGATGGCTGACTGTGGGCAAGAAGCATATAGACTTGTCATGTTGCTTTTGATATTGCAAGAACTGGTGCAATTTGATCGTTAGATTTTCTTCTCTTGAATTGTCAAAAGACTTGATTAGTCCATGAGACTGTCTGACCTTTGTAATTTGCGTACAACTTTCTAAATTATGTCGCAAACACTTGTTTACCATTGTACAAATATTCACCACAAATTTTGTGTCCAAACTTGACCAAACTACAGTGTTTTTCTGAAAACACTGTTGATTGATGATATCATACTGTTTGTGCATCAGAAAAACCCAAATGCACCAAAAAGCACCCATGGTAGAGTAAAGAAAATTATGCTTGTTTACAATTATTACAAAAACAATATCAAATATGATTTTCTTTACTTTCCCACGGGTGCTTTTCGGTGCATTTATGTTTTTCTGATGCACAAGTAGTATGATATCATCAATCAACAGTGTTTTCAGAAAAAAAAAAATGTAGTTTGGTCAAGTTTGGACACAAAATTTGTGGTGAATATTTGTATGTTTTAGAGTAGTATGTAGTGAGCAGGCTGCTATCCATTTTTCAGGCTCGGTCAATAGTCAGGGCGCATTACGGCGGCATTAGCTTTGCTTTCTTCGTCTACCCTGGTCTTCTCATAAGCAACAGATGCACTTTTCTGTCGGCAAACGTCTCACACTTTACAAACGTTTGAAGCATTTGGACAAGCATCTTTTGTTGTAACGTAACGCATAAAACATAAACCGGAAGTGACCAGTTGCTCGAGTAACTTTTCCGATAAAGCTTAGACATCCAGGCAGTGAGTTAAAACATAAACTTGAATTGTCGTAGTAGTACAGTAGTATGTAGTGAGCAGGTTGCTATCCATTTTTCAGGCCCGGTCAATAGTCAGGGCGCATTACGGCGGCATTAGCTTTGCTTTGTTCGTCTACCCTGGTCTTCTCATAAGCAACAGTAGTATGTAGTGAGCAGGCTGCTATCCATTTTTCAGGCTCGGTCAATAGTCAGGGCGCATTACGGCGGCATTAGCTTTGCTTTCTTCGTCTACCCTGGTCTTCTCATAAGCAACAGATGCACTTTTCTGTAGTAGTATGTAGTGAGCAGGCTGCTATCCATTTTTCAGGCTCGGTCAATAGTCAGGGCGCATTACGGCGGCATTAGCTTTGCTTTCTTCGTCTACCCTGGTCTTCTCATAAGCAAAAGATGCACTTTTCTGTCGGCAAACGTCTCACACTTTACAAACGTTTGAAGCATTTGGACAAGCATCTTTTGTTGTAACGTAACGCATAAAACATAAACCGGAAGTGACCAGTTGCTCGAGTAACTTTTCCGATAAAGCTTAGACATCCAGGCAGTGATTTAAAACATAAACTTGAATTGTCGTAGTAGTACAGTAGTATGTAGTGAGCAGGTTGCTATCCATTTTTCAGGCCCGGTCAATAGTCAGGGCGCATTACGGCGGCATTAGCTTTGCTTTGTTCGTCTACCCTGGTCTTCTCATAAGCAACAGTAGTATGTAGTGAGCAGGTTGCTATCCATTTTTCAGGCCCGGTCAATAGTCAGGGCGCATTACGGCGGCATTAGCTTTGCTTTGTTCGTCTACCCTGGTCTTCTCATAAGCAACAGATGCACTTTTCTGTCGGCAAACGTCTCACACTTTACAAACGTTTGAAGCATTTGGACAAGCATCTTTTGTTGTAACGTAACGCATAAAACATAAACCGGAAGTGACCAGTTGCTCGAGTAACTTTTCCGATAAAGCTTAGACATCCAGGCAGTGAGTTAAAACATAAACTTGAATTGTCGTAGTAGTACAGTAGTATGTAGTGAGCAGGTTGCTATCCATTTTTCAGGCCCGGTCAATAGTCAGGGCGCATTACGGCGGCATTAACTTTGCTTTGTTCGTCTACCCTGGTCTTCTCATAAGCAACAGATGCACTTTTCTGTCGGCAAACGTCTCACACTTTACAAACGTTTGAAGCATTTGGACAAGCATCTTTTGTTGTAACGTAACGCATAAAACATAAACCGGAAGTGACCAGTTGCTCGAGTAACTTTTCCGATAAAGCTTAGACATCCAGGCAGTGAGTTAAAACATAAACTTGAATTGTCGTAGTAGTACAGTAGTATGTAGTGAGCAGGTTGCTATCCATTTTTCAGGCCCGGTCAATAGTCAGGGCGCATTACGGCGGCATTAGCTTTGCTTTGTTCGTCTACCCTGGTCTTCTCATAAGCAACAGTAGTATGTAGTGAGCAGGCTGCTATCCATTTTTCAGGCTCGGTCAATAGTCAGGGCGCATTACGGCGGCATTAGCTTTGCTTTCTTCGTCTACCCTGGTCTTCTCATAAGCAACAGATGCACTTTTCTGTCGGCAAACGTCTCACACTTTACAAACGTTTGAAGCATTTGGACAAGCATCTTTTGTTGTAACGTAACGCATAAAACATAAACCGGAAGTGACCAGTTGCTCGAGTAACTTTTCCGATAAAGCTTAGACATCCAGGCAGTGAGTTAAAACATAAACTTGAATTGTCGTAGTAGTACAGTAGTATGTAGTGAGCAGGTTGCTATCCATTTTTCAGGCCCGGTCAATAGTCAGGGCGCATTACGGCGGCATTAGCTTTGCTTTGTTCGTCTACCCTGGTCTTCTCATAAGCAACAGTAGTATGTAGTGAGCAGGTTGCTATCCATTTTTCAGGCCCGGTCAATAGTCAGGGCGCATTACGGCGGCATTAGCTTTGCTTTGTTCGTCTACCCTGGTCTTCTCATAAGCAACAGATGCACTTTTCTGTCGGCAAACGTCTCACACTTTACAAACGTTTGAAGCATTTGGACAAGCATCTTTTGTTGTAACGTAACGCATAAAACATAAACCGGAAGTGACCAGTTGCTCGAGTAACTTTTCCGATAAAGCTTAGACATCCAGGCAGTGAGTTAAAACATAAACTTGAATTGTCGTAGTAGTACAGTAGTATGTAGTGAGCAGGTTGCTATCCATTTTTCAGGCTCGGTCAATAGTCAGGGCGCATTACGGCGGCATTAGCTTTGCTTTGTTCGTCTACCCTGGTCTTCTCATAAGCAACAGTAGTATGTAGTGAGCAGGTTGCTATCCATTTTTCAGGCCCGGTCAATAGTCAGGGCGCATTACGGCGGCATTAGCTTTGCTTTGTTCGTCTACCCTGGTCTTCCCATAAGCAACAGATGCACTTTTCTGTCGGCAAACGTCTCACACTTTACAAACGTTTGAAGCATTTGGACAAGCATCTTTTGTTGTAACGTAACGCATAAAACATAAACCGGAAGTGACCAGTTGCTCGAGTAACTTTTCCGATAAAGCAAAGTAGTATGTAGTGAGCAGGTTGCTATCCATTTTTCAGGCTCGGTCAATAGTCAGGGCGCATTACGGCGGCATTAGCTTTGCTTTGTTCGTCTACCCTGGTCTTCTCATAAGCAACAGTAGTATGTAGTGAGCAGGTTGCTATCCATTTTTCAGGCCCGGTCAATAGTCAGGGCGCATTACGGCGGCATTAGCTTTGCTTTGTTCGTCTACCCTGGTCTTCTCATAAGCAACAGATGCACTTTTCTGTCGGCAAACGTCTCACACTTTACAAACGTTTGAAGCATTTGGACAAGCATCTTTTGTTGTAACGTAACGCATAAAACATAAACCGGAAGTGACCAGTTGCTCGAGTAACTTTTCCGATAAAGCTTAGACATCCAGGCAGTGAGTTAAAACATAAACTTGAATTGTCGTAGTAGTACAGTAGTATGTAGTGAGCAGGCTGCTATCCATTTTTCAGGCTCGGTCAATAGTCAGGGCGCATTACGGCGGCATTAGCTTTGCTTTCTTCGTCTACCCTGGTCTTCTCATAAGCAACAGATGCACTTTTCTGTCGGCAAACGTCTCACACTTTACAAACGTTTGAAGCATTTGGACAAGCATCTTTTGTTGTAACGTAACGCATAAAACATAAACCGGAAGTGACCAGTTGCTCGAGTAACTTTTCCGATAAAGCTTAGACATCCAGGCAGTGAGTTAAAACATAAACTTGAATTGTCGTAGTAGTACAGTAGTATGTAGTGAGCAGGTTGCTATCCATTTTTCAGGCCCGGTCAATAGTCAGGGCGCATTACGGCGGCATTAGCTTTGCTTTGTTCGTCTACCCTGGTCTTCTCATAAGCAACAGTAGTATGTAGTGAGCAGGTTGCTATCCATTTTTCAGGCCCGGTCAATAGTCAGGGCGCATTACGGCGGCATTAGCTTTGCTTTGTTCGTCTACCCTGGTCTTCTCATAAGCAACAGATGCACTTTTCTGTCGGCAAACGTCTCACACTTTACAAACGTTTGAAGAAGTAGTATGTAGTCAGCAGGCTGGTATCCATTATTCAGGCTCGTTCAAAGGGCAAGGCTCGTCGACATTAGCTATGCTTTTTCGTCCACCCTGGCCATTCTTCCTCAGATTATTTCAATTTTCACAAGCCTAAATTTAAAGTCAGTTTTTATTCATAGTAGTATGTAGTCAGCAGGCTGGTATCCATTATTCAGGCTCGTTCAAAGGGCAAGGCTCGTCGACATTAGCTATGCTTTTTTCGTCCACCCTGGCCATTCGTCCTCAGATTATTTCAATTTTCACAAGCCTAAACTTAAAGTCAGTTTTTATTCATAGTGTTAACATCTAGAAACATTATTCTTCCTCAGTTTAGCTTAAAATTCTCAAGTTTACAATGTAAGTTTCATGTTTCATTCATCCTTTATATCTGATTCAAAGAACTTGTTTAAATCCATGATGTGAAGACCTGTCAGGTATACACGTACGTTACCTTTGTAGCGAATCAAGACAACAACAGAAAAGATACTGCAGGGACATAGTGACAATGTTTCATTGGACTTTATTCAGTCAAGAGTGTATCAAACGCCGCCCATCTGTATTAGTAGTATGTAGTCAGCAGGCTGGTATCCATTGTAGTCAGCAGGCTGGTACCTATATTTAGGCTCGTTCAAAGGGCAAGGCTCGTCGACATTAGTTATGCTTTTTCGTCCACCCTGGCCATTCTTCCTCAGATTATTTCAATTTTCACAAGCCTAAACTTAAAGTCAGTTTTTATTCATAGTGTTAACAGTAGTAGTATGTAGTCAGCAGGCTGGTATCCATTATTCAGGCTCGTTCAAAGGGCAAGGCTCGTCGACATTAGCTATGCTTTTTCGTCCACCCTGGCCATTCTTCCTCAGATTATTTCAATTTTCACAAGCCTAAACTTAAAGTCAGTTTTTATTCATAGTGTTAACATCTAGAAACATTATTCTTCCTCAGTTTAGCTCAAAATTCTCAAGTTTACAATGTAAGTTTCATGTTTCATTCATCCTTTATATCTGATTCAAAGAACTTGTTTAAATCCATGATGTGAAGACCTATCAGGTATACACGTACGTTACCTTTGTAGCGAATCAAGACAACAACAGAAAAGACACTGCAGGGACATAGTGACAATGTTTCATTGGACTTTATTCAGTCAAGAGTGTATCAAACGCCGCCCGTCTGTATTAGTAGTATGTAGTCAGCAGGCTGGTATCCATTATTCAGGCTCGTTCAAAGGGCAAGGCTCGTCGACATTAGCTATGCTTTTTCGTCCACCCTGGCCATTCTTCCTCAGATTATTTCAATTTTCACAAGCTTAAACTTAAAGTCAGTTTTTATTCATAGTGTTAACATCTAGAAACATTATTCTTCCTCAGTTTAGCTTAAAATTCTCAAGTTTACAATGTAAGTTTCATGTTTCATTCATCCTTTCTATCTGATTCAAAGAACTTGTTTAAATCCATGATGTGAAGACCTGTCAGGTATACACGTACGTTACCTTTGTAGCGAATCAAGACAACAACAGAAAAGACACTGCAGGGACATAGTGACAATGTTTCATTGGACTTTATTCAGTCAAGAGTGTATCAAACGCCGCCCGTCTGTATTTTCTGTGCCCGAGTTTATACCAAACGTCTATATCCATACCACCCACCGCGCTTTTTTTCCTCGTTGCATCGATACCTTTCTCCATTGTATGGAACAAGACTGCCACATCTTTGCGGTCGAATTCACATTCAGACTGAAAGTTTCAATTGAAGGTGTCTGAACCTACTTTCATATACGGTACGCGGGCGCAACTTTTGCCTGCCCGCACTCGGATTTCGTCCATGCAGACACACGAACTCTGGCGTGAACGGCGTCTACCTGTGCAACGCAGTATCATCTGTGGTGGATATGACGACTCCTGCACTCTTTTCGCTTGCCACTCTATCAGAAGTAGAAGTCAAAGTTTTCCCGAGGACAGTCATGTTCGCCGTCGGTACACTCTATTCTTACCCTGCAGTAGTATGTAGTCAGCAGGATGGTACCTATATTTAGGCTCGTTCAAAGGGCAAGGCTCGTCGACATTAGTTATGCTTTTTCGTCCACCCTGGCCATTCTTCCTCAGATTATTTCAATTTTCACAAGCCTAAACTTAAAGTCAGTTTTTATTCATAGTGTTAACAGTAGTATGTAGTCAGCAGGCTGGTATCCATTATTCAGGCTCGTTCAAAGGGCAAGGCTCGTCGACATTAGCTATGCTTTTTCGTCCACCCTGGCCATTCTTCCTCAGATTATTTCAATTTTCACAAGCTTAAACTTAAAGTCAGTTTTTATTCATAGTGTTAACATCTAGAAACATTATTCTTCCTCAGTTTAGCTTAAAATTCTCAAGTTTACAATGTAAGTTTCATGTTTCATTCATCCTTTATATCTGATTCAAAGAACTTGTTTAAATCCATGATGTGAAGACCTATCAGGTATACACGTACGTTACCTTTGTAGCGAATCAAGACAACAACAGAAAAGACACTGCAGGGACATAGTGAATATGTTTCATTGGACTTTATTCAGTCAAGAGTGTATCAAACGCCGCCCGTCTGTATTTTCTGTGCCCGAGTTTATAGCAAACGTCTATATCCATACCACCCACCGCGCTTTTTTTCCTCGTTGCATCGATACCTTTCTCCATTGTATGGAACAAGACTGCCACATCTTTGCGGTCGAATTCACATTCAGACTGAAAGTTTCAATTGAAGGTGTCTGAACCTACTTTCATATACGGTACGCGGGCGCAACTTTTGCCTGCCCGCACTCGGATTTCGTCCATGCAGACACACGAACTCTGGCGTGAACGGCGTCTACCTGTGCAACGCAGTATCATCTGTGGTGGATATGACGACTCCTGCACTCTTTTCGCTTGCCACTCTATCAGAAGTAGAAGTCAAAGTTTTCCCGAGGACAGTCATGTTCGCCGTCGGTACACTCTATTCTTACCCTGCAGTAGTATGTAGTCAGCAGGATGGTACCTATATTTAGGCTCGTTCAAAGGGCAAGGCTCGTCGACATTAGTTATGCTTTTTCGTCCACCCTGGCCATTCTTCCTCAGATTATTTCAATTTTCACAAGCCTAAACTTAAAGTCAGTTTTTATTCAAAGTGTTAACAGTAGTATGTAGTCAGCAGGCTGGTATCCATTATTCAGGCTCGTTCAAAGGGCAAGGCTCGTCGACATTAGCTATGCTTTTTCGTCCACCCTGGCCATTCTTCCTCAGATTATTTCAATTTTCACAAGCTTAAACTTAAAGTCAGTTTTTATTCATAGTGTTAACATCTAGAAACATTATTATTCCTCAGTTTAGCTTAAAATTCTCAAGTTTACAATGTAAGTTTCATGTTTCATTCATCCTTTATATCTGATTCAAAGAACTTGTTTAAATCCATGATGTGAAGACCTATCAGGTATACACGTACGTTACCTTTGTAGCGAATCAAGACAACAACAGAAAAGACACTGCAGGGACATAGTGACAATGTTTCATTGGACTTTATTCAGTCAAGAGTGTATCAAACGCCGCCCGTCTGTATTTTCTGTGCCCGAGTTTATAGCAAACGTCTATATCCATACCACCCACCGCGCTTTTTTTCCTCGTTGCATCGATACCTTTCTCCATTGTATGGAACAAGACTGCCACATCTTTGCGGTCGAATTCACATTCAGACTGAAAGTTTCAATTGAAGGTGTCTGAACTTACTTTCATATACGGTACGCGGGCGCAACTTTTGCCTGCCCGCACTCGGATTTCGTCCATGCAGACACACGAACTCTGGCGTGAACGGCGTCTACCTGTGCAACGTAGTATCATCTGTGGTGGATATGACGACTCCTGCACTCTTTTCGCTTGCCACTCTATCAGAAGTAGAAGTCAAAGTTTTCCCGAGGACAGCCATGTTCGCCGTCGGTACACTCTATTCTTACCCTGCAGGTAGGGCATGTCGGGGACGTACGGCACCACTCCACTATGCAGTCTTTGTGGCAAGAGTGGGTATTCAGAGCTGTTGCATGTGGACAGTGGTTCCAAACTTCGTCCCGGAATGCGATTTCGTCGAGGCAGATGGGGCAGATCTCACCGTCAGACACATCTGTGTGGTTGGCGAATGAGTCGGGCGTGGATGAGTTCTGCATTTCTCTTTGAGTCCGTCAATAGCAAGCAATGACATTTTCGCCAGACGTTTTTTTTTTTACTCTAATAGGAAAAAGTGTCGGAGCGTTTAGAAATTTAGAAATGACAATATTGTGCCTGATGTGATATCAACCGTTGCAAAATGTACAGATTGGGTGCATTTCTAGGCTTAAGTCACCGCCCTGTATATTAATCTAATTTAAGTCGTCTGATAGCTTCAACAACTTGATCCATTGTTTGTTCGAAGCAGTCCCCATCGATGTCCATCGATTCATCTTCAGGTACGATGTTGTTCTCTGTGATCATATCAAAGCTCATGTTTGGATTAGTCTTTGGTCCGACATTCAATCTTAGTCGACGCCTCTTGGCTGGCGGCTCACAATCCCTATCGTATGGAGGCATTCGCTTTCGTTTTGAAGCTTTAACAACTTTATCCATAGTAATGTGCTATGGTAGTTGTGTCTGTGACTTCAGTACCCTTGTTGAGAAGGTTATGTGTTAATATCCGCACGGGTGTGGATATCACAACTAGAGAAGTTGTGGATAGATCCGTATGAAATATGCTATGTAGTCAGGTGTCGGCAACACGAAGTTCGATTATGGACCTCACCATATACATGTATTCGCAATGAAGGACCGTCAGTAATGTAAGATTACCATTGCAGCCTTATTTATAAGGCTCAGGATATGCAAATTTATGTAAATATCAGGATTCAAGTTCCTTACATTTTGATTGGTCGAGAAGCTTTGGGTAGAAACTCGTTCTAACCGGATCTATAGAAAACTAGATCTAACCAGTTTTACTATTTTTAGACGGGCCTTTTTTTGACGGCAACCACAACATAACCGTTACGGCTTTATCATCTCTTATCTCTCGGTTTTCATATATATACTCTTTGAAATTACACGATTCTATCAAGCTTATGCAAAACTTATGAGAAGGCCAGAGCTCTCCAAGACCCACAATCGGGGTCCCGCCTAAGATCTCCACGACAGCGTGCAGTAGACCCTTTAGGTGTACTACTGGCGACACTTGATCCAGTGTAATACGCTTTGGCAGTTCTGTGTCTATGACTACGGTACCTTTCTGGAGAATGTTATATGTGAGTAGATATCAGAACCAGATAAGTTGTGAATAGATCCGTATGGAATATGGTTTGCAGGCAAGTGTCGGCAAACGAAGATGCTGAGCTATTGCAAAGGGTCATTTTTTTCTTCGTGTTTAGAGCCCCGGGGACCTATGACGTCTTAGGCGAACGTTTAGCGACCGTTTGAAATGGCGCACACATGTTTTCTAAGTTTCTATCGGAACTTTGGACTTGTAATAGACACGTGTATATCTAGATGGAAATTGAATTGTCATCTATTTTACGCACGTTACAACAAAAGGACAAGAACGCTTATGAGAAGGCCAGGGTAGACGAACAAAGCAAAGCTAATGCCGCCGTAATGCGCCCTGACTATTGACCGAGCCTGAAAAATGGATAGCAGCCTGCTTACTACATACTACTACTACCAGCCTGCTGACTACAATGGATACCAGCCTGCTGACTACAATGGATACCAGCCTGCTGACTACATACTACTAATACAGATGGGCGGCGTTTGATACACTCTTGACTGAATAAAGTCCAATGAAACATTGTCACTATGTCCCTGCAGTATCTTTTCTGTTGTTGTCTTGATTCGCTACAAAGGTAACGTACGTGTATACCTGACAGGTCTTCACATCATGGATTTAAACAAGTTCTTTGAATCAGATATAAAGGATGAATGAAACATGAAACTTACATTGTAAACTTGAGAATTTTAAGCTAAACTGAGGAAGAATAATGTTTCTAGATGTTAACACTATGAATAAAAACTGACTTTAAGTTTAGGCTTGTGAAAATTGAAATAATCTGAGGACGAATGGCCAGGGTGGACGAAAAAAGCATAGCTAATGTCGACGAGCCTTGCCCTTTGAACGAGCCTGAATAATGGATACCAGCCTGCTGACTACATACTACTATGAATAAAAACTGACTTTAAGTTTAGGCTTGTGAAAATTGAAATAATCTGAGGAAGAATGGCCAGGGTGGACGAAAAAGCATAGCTAATGTCGACGAGCCTTGCCCTTTGAACGAGCCTGAATAATGGATACCAGCCTGCTGACTACATACTACTACTGCCAGGGTGGACGAAAAAGCATAGCTAATGTCGACGAGCCTTGCCCTTTGAACGAGCCTGAATAATGGATACCAGCCTGCTGACTACATACTACTAATACAGACGGGCGGCGTTTGATACACTCTTGACTGAATAAAGTCCAATGAAACATTGTCACTATGTCCCTGCAGTGTCTTTTCTGTTGTTGTCTTGATTCGCTACAAAGGTAACGTACGTGTATACCTGACAGGTCTTCACATCATGGATTTAAACAAGTTCTTTGAATCAGATATAAAGGATGAATGAAACATGAAACTTACATTGTAAACTTGAGAATTTTAAGCTAAACTGAGGAAGAATAATGTTTCTAGATGTTAACACTATGAATAAAAACTGACTTTAAGTTTAAGCTTGTGAAAATTGAAATAATCTGAGGACGAATGGCCAGGGTGGACGAAAAAAGCATAGCTAATGTCGACGAGCCTTGCCCTTTGAACGAGCCTGAATAATGGATACCAGCCTGCTGACTACATACGACTACATACTACTGCGTGTTTAGAACCCCGCGGACCTATGACGTGTTAGGCGAACGTGCTAACGACCGTTTGAAATGGCACACACATTTTTTCTACGTATGCAAGACCATCAGAACTAGGGACTAGACACCTGTGTATCTATTGAGAAACCAAAGAATAATCTTTTTACGCACGTTACAACACAAGACTCTTGTCCTAATAATTTTAAAGTATCTGAAGTGTGAGACGTTTGCCGACCGAAAAGTGGATCTGTTGCGGCACAGTGCTGAACGCTTGTGAGAAGGCCAGGGTACATGCAGTCACGAATATTCCTGCGTGCTAGAAATACTGTTCTTAATATTCTCTGATCAATTGTTTTTTCCTTCATTGCGGCATTAAAGTAGATAAATGAAGTAAGAGACACAGAACTATCATCCCAGCACCAGCTACAGCAGATGCAGACATCTAAAGCTTCATGCGTTTTGCGTATGTATTTACGTATATATCTATAGTGTAAAATCATAGCAGACTAGCTGAGAGCAGCTTAAGTTATATAGAACACGCACCGGTTTTGGACGACTACCAGCTGCTGCAGACATGCAAAACAACATTAACTACTATGGAAAGGAAAGCATACAGATAGACATTCGACCAAGAGGAAAAGTGTCCCCGACTTCTCATAGATACTACCCACTTCGGCAATGTGCAGGTGGGCAATGGGAACACAATAACCACGTGTACAAATATATCTACTTTACCGTAATGCTGTACTCATTCTTAACAGATGTAGACCGATTCAGCATTCATTCATCGTTCACAAAGAAGGAGAATTCACTCAATCTTCAGCACTTAATCTTTATTGACCCAACAAAAGCACATCGACTTTTGTAAGGTCTTCTACAACAATGCAATGAAACAAGTGGATACAAGTTAACTAACCTTCGTACAAGTTGAATAAATTAACATATTGGGTTTGACGTATTACCTATACTACTAGGTCACTACTAGGTCACTCTGTGATCAAGACGTACAGACTAGATATTGGAGTTTGGAGGTTAGTATTTCGCTACCTTTTATCAAGTCACTGTTTGAAGAATATTCTAGTAACCCTATACTACTAGTTTTAAAGGAGTCCTAAAGTCCAGAGGGGGGAGTTATTTTCCAAAGGATGGTAATTTTAGGAAGTAGAAATGAATATTTTTTACAGTATACGATAAAGTGCTCACTAGTCCCGTGCGCATCCAAATAATTCCGTATTCTACCAAATTCCTCAGGTGACCCTCAGCCTATTTGATTTTTACAATGTGCCTGACAGTGCCTGACAAAAGTTAGGTTATAAAAAGAATATCAGGGTGGTTAAGAAAACTCTTCTTGCTATGTGTTCTTTTATATCTTATTAACAATTGGCCTTTTTATTGTGCTTAACCACCCTCATTTAAGCTGAAAATATCCACGTTTAAAAATGTATGTTTACGCATAGGGAATACACTGGTAGGGTCTGTAGGGGTTTAGTGAGTATCATATTGTTTTAAAAAACACACCTTGTAAAATTTACCACAAGCAGAATTCTGTAAAAAGTCGGCTGATTATGTATTGATTGATACATAATCTAGTGGAAAATAACACCGCCTTCTGGAGTTTAGAACATCCTTTGATATGTTTACCTATTTCCACCATGTAATATATGCATCTATGAAGACGTAATAATAAGTCACAAATATGTACGGATCATGGATATGCAAACGTCTGAGTCGATCCCGATGAACATGGGATCACGGAGCAACGACAACGCGTACAGATTTTTAAGAGACGGGTTGGTCTAGATATCCAGTGGAAGAGTGGTTACCCCGTCCTTTTGTACCTTTCTTTTTGGATAGAAGTATGAAAAGGCATCTCGGGTTTGCGTGTACGTGTGCATTTCGTTCTCGCGCATGCGAAACCCTTTGTTGATGCCCTGACCACTTTTCTTCGTCAGCAGGACGTTCAGATACTTGTGGTGGTCGATGTCGTTGGATCGTTTGTTCACCCCCTTGCAACTGAACTTGTCTGCGCTCTTCTCGTCTCCACCGAAGCAGTAATAGGTCTTACTACTCAGGCCGACAATCCCGTTCCCGGACCATTCTTCCTTGAACAACCCGGGAGTGCGCTTATCGTAAGCCGCGTGCTGTGGGTCGTCCGTGCGGGGGAACCATTTATGTTTCTCGTTTTCGTACTCATCACGCTTGTTGGGTTTGATAACGTCCTTCAGTCTGTCTGCAGAGATGGCGATGTACGCCGAGTCCGTGTCCATTTCACAATATTGGAAATCGGACCTATCCACGTACTTAAGCATGAAATCGTAATAAAACTTCAGCATGCGGAGCTTTGCATACTGGTACACAAAGAACCCAATTTGAAGGGGGAGATCAAATCTGATCTTACGTTTTGACGATTCGATTTCCATGAAATCGTCGTTGATCACGACCAGGTGCCGAAACCGCGGGGTGTTGATCTTTCGGGTGGCTGTCACAACGTCTTCGCAATACTCGACGTCAGTCTGTCTTTCTTTGTTGGTAACCGTCTTACCATACCCCGAATTACCGATCAGCTTCATGGTATCGGCGATGATCTTCTTGGCTTGATCCTCGTCGCCCTTGCGCCGCGCGTCACTGACGGCGTCCCCAAAAGACTTGAAACTCGGCTTGGGTCTGTACTCCAACACTTGGTAGATGTGAGTGACTTTCAAGCCGTGATCAATGTACCAATTGAGTAAGGGCGTAGCCAAGAGGATCTTTCGACCAAACATACTGCCAATCAGCGACCGCCTGGGTTTGGACATAATGTGATGCTCCTCGGCATACGACTTCATGTATTCGCCGATGTCGTCGATGGAAATGTCGACATTCTTGAATATAGGGGGCATTTCGGCAAAGTGCGACTTGCGATCTGCGGGGACCTCAATGTCGCATTCTACCACTCCAAACAAGTCTCCCGAGCGAACAGCCTTGAGGAGGCGTTTACGGGTCATGGAAAGAAGATGTTCAGTGGGAGTCTTGCGACCGGCCAAAAACGACGCTAATCGGTCGTCGGTTCTTGTTAAACTTTCCCACTGGCACTCCCACATTTCGTTGACCTTATACTTACACCCCTGCAGGTACTCGGTCCTTTCTGCCGTTTCTTCCCGCAAGGTCTCGAATGATTTGCCGCGTTGTTTGTTGTAGTTGCGGCCTCTGTTCAAGTAACAGTCGTGGCCGTGCCAATAACAACCGTGAAACTCAAAAATTTCCCCGGTGGCCGAACAGAAACCGTCCACAGGAATTCGACGTGGACCGATACGCTTTTCCGTGTCATTCAATTTGTGCCGAATGACGAGGTCCCGCTCTTGGGCCACCCAGTCTAACCAGTCAACGGCATTGCGTCCCCAGGGATAGGAAGAATATTCTCGGTTGAAGTCGGTGTGTTCCCGCCGCCGAATGTAATGGCCAGTGGGCATGTCCTGCGTTAGGGCCCAGAGATACAACGCATTCGCGTCGTAGCCAACCACCTTTTGACAAGGTTTCGGTTCCCTGCCCAACTTTTTCATCTCGTCGGCCCTGATGTAAGTCTTGCCCTTCTCGTGGTACCTATGAAAGATAATGCTGGGGCCCCCCACTATGTTGTCTTTAAACAACCTGTACACGTCCTCGTTGTCTACAAGCGTGTAGTAGGTGTCCTTCGGCAAGTTCATAAAAAGGTACTTTAGTGTCAGGCCGGGCACACTTATTCCGTCTTTAAACATGTCGATGGATTTCTTCCGGTAGAATTCGGCCATCTTCTGCACGACTTCCAGCATCGGGACCACGTCCTTGTTGTTGTACCTGTAGAAACAATGACGAAACAATAATCAATCTTCTGCGTACGATATTCTATAGATCGTTGACCTTCTCCCTTCTGCTTAACTCTGTGACCAATAGAGAGTGGGTCGCCAAACGGCTACTTTAGTGTGCTAAGGGTTAAAAAAAGGGGGCAACACCCATAAGACTACAAGAAGACATACACCTACCATATGAGGAATTTCCTCATGGTCGTCATGCCCTGCTCTTTCCATACCCGCCGACAGTACAGGTACTCGTCCTCCGATATGTCTGACTGTCGTAGGTTGCTGTGGAAGGCGGCTCGTGGTGGCAGCTGTGTGTGCTCCAACTTTTCCAAACTGTCCATCCATTCGTACCTGTCATATCAACGAGACGAATAAGACGTCACCTTTCGGTCTAACACGTTTGGTCATATCAATCAACCAACCAAACAAACAAACAAACAAATTAGCAAACAAACAAACAAACAAACAAAGACGCCAACTTACGGGAAGAATCCCTTTGTCTCCTGGCAGTCGTATGCCTTCAGCAGGGTCGAATAGGAGAAGCCCGGGGCCACGTAGTTGATGAGATCGAGGAATTTGAGGTCGTCCGTTTCTATTGACATGTAGGTGTTGTTCCTTTTGATCGGCCGGAGTTTAGTGGTCGATCGCAACAACGGTGGGAGAAATACCTTTTTGATGGCGTTGAGGTCATAATTCCCACCGTTGAAGCTAAGGACCACCAACTGTCTCATGTATTTGTCTAATTCCGCCAACAGTTTGGTCATGTAATGCGTTTTTCGGCGTTTTCCCTGTTGTTTGATCTCTTCGTCTTCCGCTTCTTCTCCTTCCACCTCGTCTCCTTCCGCTTCTTGTCCTTCTTCTCCTTCCGTTTCATCTCCCTCCGTTTCTTCTCCTTCTGTTTCTTCTTCCTCCGCTTCTTCTTCTTCCTCCGCTTCTCCTTCTCTCTTTGCTTCTTCTTCTTCTGTTTCTTCTCCTTCCGCTTCTTCTCGCTTCAAGTCATTTTCCCTGATGGCCTCCATCTTCTCCACGACCCAGGCGAACTTGTCCGACAGAAGGGCGTACGCCTTACGGCTGACTTCCTGCAGGTAGGCCAGCAAGGTTTCGGCCACTTTTGTCGGGTCGCCTTTGGACACGAAACATTTTGGATGTTCATATTCCGGCACGTTACTGGCCACGCTAACGCTCAGCAATTCGTGAACGGCCTCCCACTGGAGCTTGTTGGTCTTGTCACCGTTCAGCGGTTTCAGGAGGCATTCTATATCGAAGCAGGCGCGGTAAGGGTAGTACTGATCTTCCTCGGGGACTTCGATCCCTTCGTCCTTCAGTTTCTCGAAGACGGTCTGTGGTAGACGGTAGGCGCCCCCTGGGTATTCCCTTTTCACCTGACCGTCGCACGTGCGCATGTGGCGTTCGCAGTTGCCGCTGCGCCGCCACCTCTTTCCGCATCGCGGACAACCAAAGGACTTTGCGTAGGTTTGGAAGTTTTTGATGTAAGAAAAATGTTCCTTGTAGAGATTCAGGTACATTTTGTTCTTGTACGTCGACGGGGGACGCCTCACCAGTTCCGCGAAGAAATCGTTGCCTCCTGCGTCCTCTTCATCGCTGGGCTGAAGGGCATAGACGTAAATGTCGACCTCAAATAAAGTTTCTAGCTCGTCCAGGTTTTTGAGGGACACGCCTTTGAAGTGTTTGGCCGTCTTGCCCACGCACGCCAGGTACTTACTGAAGAGCTTCTTTGTCGGTCTTTCCAGTTTGGTGCGGTCGTCGTAGTTGCGATGGAGTGCCAGGCACCGGAAGAAGCAGAGCTTGTCGGTGTAAGGGCCATGTCTGTCCCCCAGTAGGGCGATGATTGACCTACTCTTTTTGATGTAGTCCTGCACTGTCTGGGGCGCACCGATGGGATGGTCTTTGATTTTGTTGACGTAAAACGTCACGTTCACCATCTTGTGCAGGACCGACTTGCTGTTGGGACGCTGCTGGCGTGCCTGTTCCATGATGTCGACGTCCTCGATGCTGTCCAGGAACCGCCTAACGCCGTCGTCGTTTTCTACCAGGACGGGTGCTGGCAGAAACTTGTTGTTATTTTCTGATGGGTGGAAGTATCGCAGTGCCCCAGTTTCGCCGTCCCGAAGAAAGAACCCGAACGATAAGTTGATTTTAAAGACGGTTAGTTGATCCTTGAAGATGGACCACACGTGGTCGGCCAGATCGGTCGGGTCTTCAGAGTTCAGCCTAAAGTTGTACGTGTCCTGGATCCTTTGACTTCTCCTAAACTGTGTTCGAATGGTCGGCCATTTTTGTCGGTAGAGATTCTGGACGGCCACGTCGTCGTCTTGCGGAATTAGGTTCTCCGGAACGTCCGTCGGATCTTCCTTAAAGGCAAACCCTCCGGGCTGAACGTGACGTCGTTTCGCCCTGGGGCCGGCCCCGTCTGCCGGAGTATCCCTCTTCTTCCCGCGAGATGTAGACGGCACGGGGTGTTCTTTGGGAGGTGTCCCTATGCACGATACGTGCCGATGTTGTAGCAGGTTGTCGCGTCTTGCAGATTTCTTGCCGCAGAAATCGCACTCGTGCATGGGTGCGGTCGAGTCGTGCTCCTTTTTGTGACGATTGAGTGATTGTTTGTGGGCGAAGGTTTTGTCACATGTATCACAACTGAACGCCATCATTGACTATTGGACGGTGTCGCTGGTTTCTGAAACAACATGCAAACATTCAATGAGTTTTAAACACTTAACGTACAAATTTGCATAAGACTGGTTTTTGAAATAACATTATCAAGCAAAGACAAAATGACCCAAATAATTGCATCAAAGCTACACTATCAATAAAATGCTTTCAGGGTTTGCACAAATTTCAGGTTTTGAAAAGAACCCCGTGTTCAAATTTCAACTGTCAAATCAGTCCCTTCAATTCAATTCAAACTTGATATTGCTCTTATATTATCAACTTGAAAATGTCTTCCTTACTACTGAACTAGCTTTGATTGTTGTGTGACTGTGTTATGCTTAAAGCGGTTTTCCGGCTATGCCAAACAAACAAAGCCAGAGAGCCCGACAGACAGGCTGCATCTAGACTTACAGGTCATTGACAGCGCCACCGAGTATTTTAGAGAGACAAAATAGTGTGACCCCTGACTTTCAACTATGACGACCTGGCACGGATTAAGAATTTGTAACGCTCATTTCGCTGTCGTAAACCTCTACCATGTCCATCGCAGGGCGATGGTGACGTCAAATAATCGTAGGTATCGCAGCCCAAACGTTAGTTCATGCGTCTTCCACACACAGGGCATACGACAATAGCACTGGGGTCAGGCGAACCTATCGTTCGACGAATATAAACAGAACTACAATTTGTTGCTGCTATTCATCCTATTCTTTGAATTCGTTTTTACTCTCAGATCATGTTATCAAAGTGAAATTTCTATGCAACGTCCACACCGGTGAGGCGCAGCCGCCGAAACAAACAAGACAGGGTAAGGGGAGCAGTCTTCTGTGACCCCAGGTACGCCTTTGCTTCATGTGTCATTTGCATGCTCTATTACGTAAACACAACGAATGCAATGACGGTAATCGATACTCTTGTCACGTCCATTGGAGACGAACCATTCATTAGCGAAAGCCCCTGTCACTAATTAGGCGTTGAAAACTGTTCGAGTATTTTTAAAGAGCACCGATTTGCTATGATTAAAAAACTGTGTAAATGCTCTCAAGTTTATATTATTCACACGAGTAGACAGTAATAAGACCTGCAACGCTCCGCTCCCATCGACCATTTTCGGTTCATCCCCCAAACTCTGTTCTACATCTTCAATTTTTGCTTTTTATCTTTTCGTTTTCAAATTTCGATTTAACATACCAGTTTCAGAAGCCAAACCCGAGTTACGAGGAGGCAGAATTTGCCTTCCTTGTCAGCTCAGAATCACCAGCCATGACAAATCTGACAAAACAAACTCGCCAGTGAGATGCTGGAAGGTGTCAGCTCTTAAAAGCTGTTTTCAGATTTTGGCACTTTGGAAGTGATATAAACTGATCGCGATTTAAAGTTTAAAAAATTTCTATTACAGTCAAACCTGGCGCAAGCAACCGCTCAGGGAACTGGGTAAGTGGTTGGTGAGGAGAGGTGGTTGCTCTCGAAAAGTTGGCTGATTGCCCCAAAAAAATCATACATTTGAACGAAATACACCTTTAGTTAGTTCCCAGGAAACATATCAGTCACGGTACGTCAACTCTTTAGAAAATATTATGGATGTTGTATCGTAAATTAGAGAATAAAAACTGTAGGAATATGACCTTTCTATGACCTTGTTTGTTTCTTAGTTTCATTGGTGTTTGGCGGGGCATGTTTATTCAGTTGATCTTGATCTTGATCGTATACTGGGCAACACCCCTCTTGTTGGGGTAAAACGCCAGTTCCGCCAAGGCAAGCTGTTTGAACTGGATCCTTCAGCATATGACAACGCACGATCTAAAATACCAGTCGTAAAGACGTAACGTACTAGGAAGGTTCAGTCACATATCATAAAGAGCTTAAAGGGCACGACTGTACTATAAAAAAATAGATCACCCAATAAATTCAACTGACGTAGACTACCAGACCCTGTGGAGGCAGGCTAAGTCAGTTCACCAAGTAGTTGAATTACCCTTCAAAACACTTTCTTCCAAAGAATGTAAAGCAGGTTTGTCATGCTCTGTTTGGAAGTGTGTCTCAGATATTGACTGGATTGACTGGCAGATACAACGTACATGTACAGCTCTACAGAGCCCCAGTATATGTACTGGCTTTTTCGACAACCAAGGAGACGCCACAAATATAAGCCATATTTCTAGACACACAATCACTATAAAAGCTAGTTCAGCTGTGAGGAAGACATTGTCAAGTTGCAAATATAGGTCAAACTAGTTTGGCTGTTGCAATTTGAACACGGGGTTCTTAATTTTTTTTTAACCTGAAAGTTGTGCAAAATATTTCATTGTGGCTTTGATGTAATTATCTGGGTCATTTTGCTTTGTTTGACAATGTTATTTAAAAAAAAAAAAACAGAAGAAAAAAATACTCGTACTACTCAGTCTTTAGCTCCAGCTATTGTTCATCCTGGTAGACGGGACTAGGATTCCTGTGTATTTTATGTGTTTACATGGTTATTGGGGTCAACTCAGCCCTCGAACTGTAGGCTAGGTCACGGTGGGGAGAACTTCCTTATTGCTGTTACCCCCGGGTAAAATTAATTCTTGCCGGTTTAAAAACGGAAGGAATGGTCATTCCAATATGCATTCCTTCCGTTGACCATGTCTGCATGTGTTTTTAACGGATGAATCTATCTGAAATTGCTTTTCCGGGCGGTAATGACAGGTGAAACGTCAGGTAACACCTCCATTTACATATTTTTTCATTATTTTCCTGGTGGTCTAACCTAACTTTCATGGCATTTTTGGTAACTCTAAACAACGTCCCTTGCTTATTTACATGCATGTCGCCGGTCGTCAGCATCATTTTGTTTGGTGCCTTAAAAGCCATAATCTGTGCACGGGCTTGAAGATACTAGGAGTCACCGTGAACATTTTTTTTCAAGGCACTGATCTACCAAACAGAATTATGCTGGCGACAATAGACCATGTAAACAATCAAGGAACATTAGTCAATGAGAATCACCTAAAATTCCATAAAAATTTAGTTAGACCTGCAAAATAATGAAGAAAATGTGTAAAATGGAAATCTTACCTGACGTTTCATTAGTCTCCTTTGCAAGCTTTCACGGCGGCGCCAACGTTTGTTTCCGTCAGGAGCGATTAATATTATTCGCAATTTTCTACAACGGGCCAGGTTCTTTTGCTGGAGAGATCGTTGTTGTCACCCACAGAAAATCTGCTCTCATTTAAAACATTTATGACCTTTTTGCTCGTTTCAGAACCCATAGCCGCCCGAAAGAGCGATTTCTAAGAGATTTGTTCGATGAAAAAAAAACATGTGCAGCCATGTTCCTTTCCTGTTTTTTTGGGGTGGTTGTGTCACCAAACGGATCCACCCAAACACAGCCCAAATCGTGAGAATATCACAAAAATAGTACTCAAAACGAACCTGGCAAACCTGGCAGTCCTCCCTATGGCAGGAAGAGACAGTTAGTTCACGTTGGGGCGTAAAAATTGCCGCCAAACAACCACCGCCACGGCGTAGGATAACCAGACGGGATAGCAGCTGCCGTCCGCCGAAACGAGCCCGAGAGGGGGGTACGGTGGCAAAAAAACTCTCGTTACTCAGCGAATACTGAGCGTAGAAACTCGGGAAACGTATCAAAATGATCCTCGGAAACCCAGCAACCGATTCCACAACAAAACAGACCAAGAATCTTTCGTTAAATGGTATGAAAAGGCCTCGGAAGGACTCTCGATAACGACCACACGGTGTACTTCCTGCTCGATTAACTAGAGAAATGACGCAATTCCGTTCGACCCCTCTTTATAGACGCCCACCACGTGACCAAAGCTAATGACTCACCGTTGTATTTTTTCACCGTGAGCCATGCAAATTAACACAGAAAGGTTCATGACCGGCATAACAATCGTAGAGCCGTGTGTAAACGTCATATCAGTGACCATCCACTACATATTGAATCTGGCAGGCATAGCCGTACCCCTCTACATGATAAATTATGTAAATTTTGTAATAACTCACGTATTGAAGATGAAATGTATTTCTTATACCCCCGTTCCACTTGGACGGCGCTCTCGCCGCGCTCTCGCGGCGACCTCAATGAGTCCTCAATTTGGCCAGATCGCCGTGAGAGCGCCGAGAGCGCGGCGAGAGCGCCGTGGGAGCGCGGCGAGAGCGCGCCGTCACCTCGACGATGGTTTTGAACATGTCCAAAACAGTCGCCGTGTGCGCGCCGAGGATGGCGATGGGATCAAATGACCGCAGCAAAGGATCAAAGGGCCGCAGCGAGCGCTCTACGATGATTGAATGGTCATATCTGTAGTTCAAACAAATTTCATTCTTGAAGTGGTGCACGTTTTCCAGGGGTTCGGCGCTCTCACGGCGATCTGGCCAATTTTAGGCCGCCGTGAGAGCGTGGTGAGAGCGCCGTCCAAGTGGAATGGGGGTCTAACCTCGGCGATGGTTTTGAACATGTCCAAAACAGTCGCCGTGAGACCGCCGAGGATGGCGATGGGATCAAAGGGCCGCAGCGAAGGATCAAAGGGCCGCAGCGTTTTCCCCTTGATTCTATCATTCAAATTTAATGCAAGAGGTAAAGGTATGTTTGAATGTTTGAATGAATGTTTATTTCCGTGTCCTGCGACTCAAAAAGTCGCCCAGCCCATACGGACTTATAGGACACCAATTGAATACAACAATCTTTATTGACACAACAAAAGTACAGCGACTCTCGTAAGGTGTACTTAATCTATACATACATACATACAAACAAACAAATAGGTGATATACATAAACTTGACATGGGAGTATTGGTAGAGGTACAGTAGTAAATAATGATAATCGGAAATAAATCATAATAATAGCAATAATGAGTAACACAAAATATTATGAGCATAATATAATGGCAACACAAAAGGGACACACCTGGTACATTGATTCAAATCAATTCAAGAAAGCAAGTGGTAAATGAACATAAATTAAATTCAAATAAAAAGTTGTTGAAGGTAACACACGTATGTCAACTCAGTATATAACAGTCAAAACAGTACATGACAGGGTAGAGACAAACCCAAACAAAACTAAAACTAGATGCAAAATAGGATCAAATCATTCCATTGAAGTATTTTGTTGTTGTTGCTGTCTTGTTATGAGTAGATGTAGTGCTTACGTTCCTTCCAAGCCTGTTGAATGTATGAAGCAATTTCAAATACCCCCTCTGTGAATAACCAGATAAGTTTTGTTTCATCTCTTTCCCAAATGATATCAGGTCTCTTGTTGTACATTTTGTTGAACAGTGTTTGGCGTAAACTGTCGTAGAAAGGGCAATAAAATAGGAAATGGACCTCATTCTAAATTTCATGTAGATTACACAGTAGACAAATTCTATCATCCTCAGGAATGGCATTAAATCTTCCTGTTTCAATAGACAAGGGTAATATGCCCGCTCTCAGCTGGGCACACAGAGATCTCCGGGCTCTTGTAAGAGGGAGTGTAACATATCTCTCCGGGGAGAATGAGTCTTTTATCAATGCATAGGTTCTTAGTTTTGGCTTAAGCCAAAGCTCATAAGCCCACTTTTGTTCATATTGCGAAAATAGTACATCTTTGGTGAGTCTCGTATCGCCTCTTAACCTATTTTGAAAACATGTTCTTGTTCTGACTCAAAGAATATTTCATACAAGTCTTTACTCCAGGGACCATTATTTCGCAAGTCCCATCTAAAAACTCTCTTTGTAATCCTGTCGTCAGACATATTCACTAGCCTGTTCCACATAGCCACCATAGCCCCTTTCCATCTAACTTCACACGGTGTCCAGCCCATGTCACCATTTATGGCATGAGTGGGAGCAAAACGGTGAACGCCAAGGAAGCACCGAATGGCTCTATCCTGAATAACAATGCTTTTGTCATACTTTTTAAAACCCCACACACTCGCAGCGTAATCCAGTATAGGTATGACAAAAAAAGACAACAAAGCACACAAAATGCAAAAACAATTCGTTCTTTATCTCTGGAATTCGTTGAGTGACCTGTAAAATCTTTGGTCACTCATAAAAAGTTGCTGACATTTGACCTTTTGGTCGCGCAGAGAGCGCCCAAGGGTCGCCGTAGAGATTCCACTTGAGCACGTTTTCCAGGAGTTCGGCGCTCTCACGGCGATTTGGCCAATTTTAGGTCGCCGCGGCGAGAGCGCCGTCCAAGTGGAATGGGGGTATTACTAGACCGTGTAATGTATGAAAACAAGCGTCAGTATCTGTTCAAAACAATTCAGATTGACAAGAGATGTAAGACAATATCAAATGTTTATGTAATGGTCGAAGTATGTAATTATGTCGCCAAGAGAGAAGAAGCCACTAGAACTTAGATATACGGTAGTACATTGGTATACCGTTTAGTATTGTAGACGTTAACGTTATTGATCCTATATTATTCTCTTTTAATTCAATTACCCCATACATGATATCCTGTGCATTTATCCCCCTGGAGACTGAACATGCAATAAAGACTATTAGTTATTTATTTATTTAAACAAAGACACCAGTACCTATGCCATGACTCATCATTGGTACCAGATCATCGGTAGATGTCATATGCGGACCGAGTGGTAAGTTTTTCTAACTTCTTGCCATCAAAGGGCCATGGCAAGATTCATGAACATGCAACCAGACACAATGACGAATTTAAAATAAAAGAAGTCAAACACGTGCACCGCGTTAGTATCGTATATATAGAAAATTATTGTAGACTAACAACGTAGTTTAATCTTCGTCGCTTGTATCACATGTATGCCTTAAGTTGGAGCTTCTCGGGGATAAAGGTTCAAACGGAAACTTGACCAACTGATGTTTAAAAGTCACCAGTAACGAGGTGTTCTTCAGGCGAACAGTTTCCCTTCGCCCAGAGTACCCCGAACCGTCCTGTATATAATATACATATATTGATTTTCATTTATCATTGATCCAAATACATGCATGCTGATGGCTTATCCCCATAACCTGGGCTGGTTTAATCAAACTGCCAGTGTGTAAATTCGTCTACACATGTTTCAAGGAGAGAGAAGACGGATCTAAACTGTATTCTTTGTTCTGGTGGCTCCCAGGGGTTCAAAATATGATCCCTCCAAAGCAACGCCTGTTCACGGTTACGTTAACATCGTTCCATTTGACATCTACTTTTTACTATGTGCCCGTGGTTAGCAAACGAAAAGATTGAGCCAGTGGTTAATTCGGAGGATGGTACCTTTATTGCCTTGCCCTTGTGAAGCGGTAACGTTCCATGTCCAAGCTAATCGGCAATAGCCTCCACCAGGCCCTCTTACGGGCTTATGAATCGTAGAATTCGGCAGAAAAAGGAATGATTAGCCAGTAGAGTAAGTCCACAGTGAAGATCACATTTCGCCAGCAAGTGAAACCCTGGAGTAGTTAGTCTTGTAGAGACTAGATCGGCAAGCTGTTCAGCCTGGCCTGCATTTCCTTTGGAATCCATGTAAAACTCCTATCTCATTGGACCCGCAACACGTTGGCGGGCTCGCTGCGTCCTAAATTAGATTTGTGTTATCCTCGACTTTTGTATGGCATTATCATGCAAAACGTTTAAGTCATGACTAAAAAGGTAACAGAACAAACGAAGCGTAAAAATATTCATATTTTTATCGATGATATTCGTTGAGCGCTCTGTCAGATCGCTCGGTCGCAACGAGGTCAAATAGAAGATGAGCGGCACTTCATTTTAGATTGTAAACTTTACGATATAGAAAGAAATGTTCTTTTCAAATGTATTAATGAGAAATTCCCATACTTTGAATATTTAAACGCAACGGATAAATTCATATTTTTGTTGCGTCTAGACAAACCTTGTATAAAAAACATGATCTGTTCATATATCTACACATGTACAAAGAAGCGAGAAGAAGTTGACTTTAACTACTGGATTAGCTTAGTTATCACTTTCGTCTACCATGTATGTTTACACAATGTACTGTATATATTTCACTGTATATGTCACTTACATGTTAGTTAGGTTTATGTTAAACGACCTGTATCTAGCCCCTCAGGGCACGAACATACAATAAAGGTCTTCATTCATTTTCATTAACCAACATGCCGCAGCATCAATAAGATAGGGGCTTAACGTTAGGGCCCTGTCACACTGTGCGTATATTCAAGTGCGCATGAGTTCCGCAGTGACATTTTTCTTGTTAAAGTAATTTTGCGGGGAGGAACCTGTTTTCTACTTTGACCCACCGTTGGGCAGCCTGGTTATCAAGCCAAAGAAATTACTTCTTCGGCTGCAAACTTAACCTAAACCAAAGACATGTTAATACGCAACTCCTGCGGGCATGTATACACGCACAAGTGTGACAGGGGCTTTCCATTCTTCGAGATTGTGGACGCGTCTCGCCAATGCCGTTCTAGAACGGAATTCGAAGAAAGAACGCATCACGGTCATCTAAGGTCACGCTGCCCTTTACAATCGTTCCCTTGGCAACGGGCGAACTGTAACGTTCTGCTGCTGCGTCCACACAAGTATGACTTAGCCGTAGCCTCGGAAGACCGGAGTTTCTTCTGCTGAGGGTTGCTCGAGGATGCTAGAAGTGCACGGCTCGGCGTGGAGGAATGGCCAAGACGCGCTTGTCTAAGAAGGAGAGCTTCATCCTGGTGTCTTACGTCTTGTTCTTTGCCTTGCTGGGCGCCGCGATCTACGACGTGGTGGTCTACCTGCACACGCAGGAGCCTGGCGTCACCACGCAGAACTTCATATTCACATTGATGGTAGGTACATGTACGCATATCAGCGCCATCTAGCGTCACCACGCAGAACTTCATATTCACATTGATGGTAGGTACATGTACGCATATCAGCGCCATCTAGCGTCACCACACAGAACCTCATCTTTACAGTGTAGGGACGTATATGCAAACTCGCACACGGTAGCACAACAACAACGTCTGCTTGACGATCAGCGATTGCGTTAGGATCTATGAAGAGTACACGGTGAGGGTTGAGCGGTGAGCGTAGAGCTGCCCGATGGGTGTTAAACCGCTTTAGACGCACCTCTAGTGTGCAGGACATGCTTGATGAACTAAAGTGGCCCACCCTGCATGCTAGGCGGAGAAGAGCTAGACTCATCACTTTTTATAAGTATCACAATAGCCTTGTAGTTATAAACTCGAGAGTTGCCCCCACCCCTGCAGCACCATCCCGCTCGTCCAGACATCTGCACTCAGCAGCTTACAGAGTCCCTGCATCCAGAACCGAGTACAGAAGACAGTCTTTCTTCCCCAGGACGACCGAGGACTGGAACAGCCTTCCAGCCTCGGTCGCCCTCAGTCCAACTCTTGACAGTTTTAAACAACAGATCTAAATCCACCCTTCCCATTCCCAACCCCTGGTTTGTTACATTTCACATCTTCACTCCCAAGCGCAGTAGACTTCCAGTAGTAGAAAGGTAGCAAAATCTTCACCACGATGAAGGCGGCTGCCTCAAACGAAAGAAGAAAGAAGGGTTGAGTCGGGCTAGTTGCCAACTGATTCGGGACTATTCAAGAAAAGTAGTCATGGCCGTATGTCTTCTCAAGCCAGCTGATTCACCCCATGTATGTATAATATCCAAGCAGATGTAAGGATCCGACTCAGTGTTGATGTGTACGCATGTTTTAATAGCTCCATCTAGTGGATCTGTCTACTGAAGTCGTGCACATTTCTTACTCTTCGCCTCCTCCTAAATCTGACAGCCAGGGAGGTGGAACAGGAAGAAAAGGTGCATTATCAGAGTGGGACGTAGACACGCAGGCCAGAAATGACCCATAAAACAAGCCTAACCGATGTATCTGCTTGGAGACTAGCACATTTATCACCGTCTGCCCCAATTCTGCGATATATTTAGTGCCAGAAATGTCTTCTGTTCGAGGGATCCAACAGCAATTAGTTGCTGAAAGTGTGTACAAAATCAACTCTGGTTTGAGGGGTTTGCACGTGTCTCAGCTGACTGCAGCCTCCCCTTTTTGCTCGGCAGGTGATCCACATCCTGGCGTTCTACACGGCGTTGCTAGGTTACGTGTACACAACCCAGGCCGGAGCCACCGAGGCTGGGGAACACATGTTAGCGGTAGTCTCTCTAGGTGGGTCACGCGTACTGTCCAAGCAGAGATTGGGCTCTTTGACATGTCTTTATGCGTTTTTGTAGGGATTTCTACGTTGCCCCGTTTTCTTTATGTTCGCCGGCCATTTGGCCGTTTTGTCGGTTGACATAAAGAAAACAGGACAGCCAGACTAAAACGCTTAAAGACACGTGAAAAACCAGCCGGAGCCGAGTCTCTGCTTGCAGAGTAGGTCACGCGGTCAGGCCCCCTTTCCACTAGACGGCGATCCATTCGCCGATTTCACACTTCCCATGATGCCCCATTGGGGCGTCGTAAACTCCGGCACTGCCCAATTTACGGTAATTCTTCTTAGCGCGCGAAAGTCGCGCAAACTTCAAGCGGGATGGCCTGTCTCCGCAGCGAATCGGTACGTGCATATTATCACCAAGAAAAATACACCGAAACGTTCGTTATTGCAGTTGAATATTCTACGAAAAGGGAAATCAATCCTAGTGCTAAACACTACTTTTGAATCAGTTGTTGTTGTTAATCAGTTGACAATTCTGTATATTTTTATACTCCGCTAACTTCACGTCTTTTATGTGTAACTTTCTTGGTTGGTGTGTGTTTCGATCGTAGTACGAAAGGGAAGAAGAAATTATCACCACGGTACCAAAGTCATAACTGCCTTGTCAAAATAGTAATATATCATGAAGAACAGAGCATTTTTCGGTCAAAACATGTGACACTCTGATCTGAAGAAAACAATTTGCTAACGAGTGTGAAATTCCTGGACGTGTTATTCAAACAACCATGAAACACATTGTTTATGCTCTCTAAACTACTGTAACTAGTACTGTCTGAGAAATGATAACTAGTGTATCTATTACTGTGTAAGTGTTACTGTAATAACTGTAACTGTTACTATCTGAGAGATGATCATCAGAGTCAATTCAATATAGATGTGTGCATTTATTTAAAGTTGCTTGGTTTATTTCAGATTCTGTCATCACCGACAGGACATCTGAATCAAAGCTGGCAAGAGTATGGTGTGTCATACATCACCCACAATTCACTTTCCACAAACTTTTCGTAAACAACTCAAATAAAATCAAAATTGAAGACTAAGAATTGATTTTATTGTCGCAAGTAATACTTCATTGTTAAATATCTGTATAGACGTTTTTCCTGCATTCTGTTTATTCAGTGTTTTAAAGAAAGTCTCTGTGACATTATACAAATTCAACTTCTAAGTTCTATAGACAAACACTGGTAAAACCTTTAAAAATTGTTCCGTATTACCTCCCCAGTATATAAAACATGTAATTATGACAGGTTTGATGAGAATCAACACAAAAAACGTAACGTTACCTTCCTGCAGCTTTACCGCCCTCCTACTTGGGTTTTCTGTTGGTTCACGCGCGCTAAGAAGAATTACCGTAAATTGGGCAGTGCCGGAGTTTACGACGCCCCAATGGGGCATCATGGGAAGTGTGAAATCGGCGAATGAGCCACCTAAATTGAATTCGTGTGACTCGTGGTTTTATCAGGCAAAGTTTTGTGAATCATGAGTTCATTGAAGTAAAGTTTAATGAATTTTAAGATGTATGGAAAAATTATATCGATTTTTGTCTATGAATTTCGTTTATGTTTTCTTGTTGTTCTCTTTCCTCTCAGGATTAAACTTCGTGCTGTTCATCGCGCGCATGGCGATGGAGCTGTTAGTCATCACCTACCGGCCGGAAGCATACCTGCAGTTTACAGACTCGGGGAAATAATGACAGGTGCACGGGACGCCACCGCCACCTACCGGCCGGAAGCATATCTGCAGTTCACTGACTCGGGGAAATAATGACAGGTGCACGGGACGAAACCGCCACCGCCACCTACCGGCCGGAAGCATATCTGCAGTTCACAGACTCGGGGAAATAATGACGGGTGCACGGGACAAAACCGCCACCTACCGGCTGGGAGCATATCTGCAGTTCCTTGGCTGGGAAAACAGACAAACCTTTCCAAAGATCAATTCTGTTGGAGTCAGGAATCATGATTCATACAGCTGGACAGTTTTGGAGCTGAACAACAAATTAACTGTCGCTTAATATCTGTAGATTGAATATCTATCCTCATGTTAAAGCTTAGCACGTACATTTCCTTTCAATTTTTGTTATAGGCACGTGTCTGTATGATGAATTTTGCTTTTCTGTCCGCAAAGTTGTGCCTCCTTGGCACAATAAAACGCTGCTTTTGCCTTACAAGTGCCCGTCTCTGCTTGTCAGGTAAAAGCATGGGTTGGGAGGGGGTGTATTTTTGGTTCTGCATTTTACAGTTTTATAATTTGAAATGAATAAGTTTTTCCCGATTCATTGATTTCATTTTTTGCTAAAACCCTAGGACAATACAATCTATGATACATTCTCAAAGTCTTCAAAATGTCAAAACTAGAAATTTACAGTAGCAAGTTACTACACGTGTGTGTACTACACATGTATCTATTCATTTATTGGCTTTGGCCGTTTTGACAGCCAGGGCTGACCAAATAGCCTGAGGCTATTACAAAGGGCTAGCCCTGAAACGTTAGTTCACTTCCGCTTTTTTCATATTCACTTTATACTCCCCATGTACCCCTGGGTATTCACTTGCAGTTATCCCTCATGCATCAACTTGCAACTAAAAATGATTTATAATGACACGTATATTGTGCACTGAAACATTGCATTTGTTGAACTTGTACAATATCAACACATCCTTTTATTTTCAGACAGTTTTTGTTTCAACCTTTTCCAATGGATCTGCAACAATCCTTGACTCACATAAAGCTGATTGATATTGACACCCCTTCTTGTGAAGACACTTGTATTGTATTCAGTTTTTACAAAATCCTAACACCACCAATAGATATAACATGGATGTATAAGTGTTTCCTTTACATAGTGCAACCAGTTTTCTTACGGTTTTTACTGTACATCTTGCTAAGTGTGTCTGCCTGTGCAGAATGTGTAACGTTACACATGTTCATCTGCTTCAGTCACAACCAGTAATCAGCAATGCAAACTATTACGACAATGAGTTTCTCAAATGAACAAGAGCAACAAGAACACATTCGAATCTATTTATACTTAATGCTACGTTTCTTCAATTTCTGTGGACAGCAAGCATATTTTGCAAGCTTCACATTTGTTCTTGTCCCAAATTCTACAGATGTATTACAAGATGGATTGAATGCATGCATTCAATTTGACGATAGATACTTGAGCAAATGGCGAGCAAGTGGTGAATCTCACCTTTGCTTAACTGTAATAGACAGTTTCCAGGTCCGCAAACTTGTCACTCAATACATGTAAATAGAGTTCAGCTATATGATAATACAGTGCTAATCAATGATAAAGGGATTTTTCTATATTTCAAATCACTCGAATCTCACACCTGCTAGTCATGTAGGCTTTGGCCCAACTTCCACAGCCATGTACAAAGATGGATACATTCATTGGTACAATGATAGTAATTACCACTGTAAGAGTACCGTGATACAGCTACAGACACCACATAAGCAGTAGATGGGAATGTACAATAGGTATACTAGAAGAACTGGTCTAGGAAGGTTTTAATTATTACGTCTGTGTATAAAGTGTTAGTTACTGTTACTGCTCTGACCGGTTCTATATGAGATTTTCGGTGAGCATCTGTTCCGTAATCGAAGCAAGGTGGTTTTCAACGGTGGTTAGGTTGTTGGCTTGGAATCTAAAGGTTCTGAATCCCTAGCGGGTCCCAATGTTGTGCCTTCGGGAAGGGCACTTAACACCTATTTTTTCACTCGACTCGTAACAATTATTACCTAGCTTTGGTTGGTTTTCGAATGGGATGTAACAACTAAAGACACACACACACACACACACACACACAAACACACACACACACACACACACACACACACACACACACACACACACACACACACACACACACACACACACACAAATAGACACGCCAAAAATAATACCTGCATTTTTGAAGGAGGTAAAAATAAGGTCACTGATACGTACAGTGCTGATCATCAACAGATGAAAGATTCAAACTGCAGAACTGCTTTAGTACCAAACAGCTGGTGTCACCATATTTAGGCCTATCCATAGAGAAGTTACTTTTCATAGAAATCTGAATGAAACTCATATTGTAAAGCTTCAGGATGCTATTCAAGGTCATGATTTTCATAGACGTGCAGGTTGCCCTGAGCCTCTGCTGACTTCCCAAACTTGGCATGAGAATGTTTGCCATGTGGGGGGACTGGGGGAGGCTCATCTTCAGGGGGTTTCTTTCGATTGGCTGTTCCGATGGTCTTATTCTTGATAAATTGCCTTAGACCTGCACCTTTCGGTTTAGGGCTCTTTGGCGAACGTGCTGTGTCCTCATCTTCATACAGGTGAGGCTCTGAGACAGCTGGCAGGACATCAGCTCCTTTGCGGGGTGGGGGGAGTGGGGTAGGTTCATCTTCAGGGGGTTTCTTTCTATTTGCTGTTCCAATGTCCTCATTTGTAGCAAATTGTATGAGACCTGCACCTTTAGGTTTTGGGTGCTTTTGTGGTGCGTCCACATTTTTATACAGGTGAGTCTCGGAGACAACTTGCAGGGCATCAGCTCCTTTACGGGGTGGGGGAAGCGAGGGAGTCTCTTTCGGTTTGGGGCTATTTAGTGGTGCGTCCACATCTTCATACCAGTGAGTCTCGGAGACAACTTGCAGGGCATCAGTACCTTTACGGGGCGGGGGAATTGAGGGAGGCTCATCTTTAGGGAGGTTGCTTTTGTCGGCTGTTCCAAGGGCTTTGTTCTTGATAAATTGCCTTAGACCTGTATCTCTCGGTTTGGGGCTCTTTTGTGGCCCGTCCACATCTTCATACAGGTGAGGCTCTGTGACAACTTGCAGGGCATCGGTACCTCTACGGGGTGGGAGAAGTGAAGGAGTCTCTTTCGGTTTGGGGCTATTTAGTGGCGAGTCCATATTTTCATACCGGTGAGGCTCTGTGACAGCTGGCGGGGCATCGGTACCTTTGCGGGGTGGGAGAAGTGAGGGGATCTCGTCCTTAGGGGGTTTGAATCTATTTGGAGGTTCGGGAGTCTTTTTTTGTGGGGGAATTGGGGGCCCCACTGTACATGTAGATTTTGGGTTGTTCGGTGGTGATCCCACACCTGTGTATATCGGATTTGGCTGTGAAAAATATAAGCTTTTACCATATGCTGGATTTCTGCCATCCAAGGAATGAGTGGTAGCCTGAGACTTGCCCTGTCCTGTATGATGATGACCAATGGTTGTTTCAGTAGCTATGGTGTTTGTGTTGGATTCAGTGATGGCCTGTGACTGACCCTGCCCTGTCTGATCATGTTGAGTATTCACACCTTCATACCGGTGATCATGATCACTGGTCATTACAGCAGCCGTGATGTTTGTGTCAGGTATAATGATGGCCTGATACTGGCCCACAACTTTGTACAAAGAATTCAGGTTAGTAGGCACCCCTGTGTCATGACTGTTATCTGATGGACTTTTAGTGTCTAAGAGTCCGGTGATAGCCTGAGACCCTGTCTGACCATGGCCACTGACTGTTACAGTAGGTGTGGTGTTTGTGTTGTATTCAGTGATACCCTGGGACTGACCCTGCCCTGTTTGATCATGACCACTAGCCACTACAGCAGGTGTGGTGTTTGTGTTGTATTCAGCAATGGACTGAGACTTATGCTGCCCTGTCTGATTATGTTGGTCCATATCTTCGTTCTGGTAATCGTGACCACTAGCCACTAAAGCACGTGTGGTGTTTGTGTTGGGTTCAATGATGGCATGAGACTGACCCTGCCCTGTCTGAGTATGATCGCTGGTACATGTCGGGTCCTCTGGTGATATTCCCACACCTACGTACATAGGATTTGTCCTTAAGGAGGCTAGCACTTCGCTACGTCTAAGATTTCCAACGTCCAGAGCGTTAGCCTGAGACCGGCCTTGCCCTGTCTGAGTATGATCGCTGGTCATTCTAGCAGCCTTTGCTTTGGCGTCAGTTACGATAAATTTGGAATTTTGACCTGATGGAGGATGCCTGACCCTCCTCTTGCACCAGATTGTGAGAATGATGCTGCCAGCCAGCAAAATGCCAGCTACTGGACCACAGATAGCCCCGATGAGAACAGGTAGGGGGAAACTGGGAGCAGATTCATGGGAACTGTCTGACCTGATTGCAAGAGGTGTGGTGAGTGCTGCAGGACGTGCTGCTGAGCCAGGGTTGGTTCTGAAGTACCAGTGACGGGGAGAAGTGGCGGTGCTATTGCAACAGTTATTAGTCCTTTCAAATTGTTTGACACGGCCCTTTTTGTCAGATGTGAAGCCTGCAGGATATGTTGTTGGGCTTGTGTTGCTTTCTATGTTATCAAATGAATATGTTGACACTGCAGATGAAGTGAATGTGCCCTGGATGTCAACAGACTGTGTGTCAGTTGTGGAGCCTACAGAATACGATGTTGGGCTTGTGTTGCTTTCTATGTTATCAAATGAAGATGTTGACACTGCAGATGATGTGAATGTGCCCTGATTGTCAATAGACTGTGTGTCAGTTGTGGAGTCTAAGAAATACGCTGTTGGGCTAGTGTTGCTTTCTGTGTTGCCAAATGAAGATGTTGACACTGCAGATGAGGTGAATAAGGTATGGAGATCAAAAGGCAGTGTTAATGTGGTTGTTTCTTTACAGATCAGGTCTTCAGGATTGATTTCTATAAGCTTTTTCCAACGGAAGTTGGCAGGTTGGTCACAAGTTATCTGGTTTTCGAACGAAGCAGACCCGGTCATTTTCATCCTGAAGGGAAGTATCCCACAGTCGCACTGCCAGGGGTTCTCGTCTATTTGCACATCTCTGATTGCTGACAACATGCCGTGAGCAGACTCGGGAAGGACAGATATTTGGTTTTCTCGCAGGTCCAAATATCTGAGCTTAGGAAGATTAGTGAATGAACCTGGCTGAATTAAAGTTATCTGGTTTGCTTGGAGGTGCAACCATTGGAAATTGGGTAGATTAGTGAATGTGCCTGGCTCGATAGAAGTTATCTGGTTTTCTGCCAGGTTCAAGGAGTTGAGGTTGGGTAGATTACAGAATATACCTGGTCGAATAGAACTTATCTGGTTCGCTTTTAGGTACAGACTATGGAGATTGGGTAGGTTGGTGAATAAACCTGGCTCGATAGATGTTATCTGGTTGGAGAACAGGGACAAGACCCGTAGTTTTGGTAATGCACCTGGCCTGCCCGCCTTCCACATATCATTATTATTTGAGAACACATGAGGCTCAATATTAGATATCCTGTTTTTGTCCAGGGTCAATATTTCAAGCTGGGGTAGGTTTGACAATGCATCCGGCTGAATAGAGGTTATCTGATTACTTCGCAAATCCAAGTGAGCGATGGATTTCGGGAGGTTCTGAGGAAATGTGGTTATCTGATTATTCCCAAAATATAAGAAGGCAATGTTTTCTGGAATGTTCTGGGGTATGTTGCTTAGGCCCAGCCCGCCGCAGTTGCAGCAAGGAGTTCGTGGTGTAACCCACCTAGGCCTTATGATGCAGCGTGAGGATATTAAACATCGGCACCCTGCTTCTGGTAATACGGGCTCCTTCTGGATGATGAGAAGCAAAATCAGCACGTGCCTCAGCTTGTCCCCCATCTTGGCACCTAAAGAGAAAAATGTGCAGGAATTATTCCACCTGACCGAAACAATTAACTTAGCATGCAGATGTCCCAGACCAACGTCATTGAAAGTTTCACAACATGTAAAAATACATCTGTGTTGGTAGAAGTCATTCTGAATAAAAGTTTAACTGTAATTGCCAACACAAAATATTGGACTTACCCAAATTTTCGACTTTGTCAACTTTGTCTTTGTCAATGAATGAGCAACCCACTGCCCATTTTGTTGGCAATTACAGTTGAACTTTGATTCAGAATGTAAAAATACTGTTTCAGGGCTCAAAATTCATTTTTGGGAAACGGTACCCTAGCCCCCCTACTGATCATGAACTGAAGCAAGGTTGAGCTGTGGTTTCCATCACAAAAACAATGCTAACAGCTATGTAGGTGTGCATAAGTTAGGTGTGACAGGCCGTTCAGCGTAAACCAGCTGTTGTCGCGCCGCGTGTCTGTGACGCTGGTGTGTTACGCCGAAGGGCGGTTATACCGGCTATATACATATACATATACATATGCATATACATATACATATACAAATACATATACATATACACATACACATACACATACACATACACATACATATACATATACACATACACATACATATACATATGCACATGCACATGCATATACATATACATATACATACAGATACAGCTATCGTAGAATCGTAGAGTGGGAGTCATTGCCACTAAGCACTGTAGGAGCATCCTGAGATACCTTTAAACAGCTGGACCGTTACTCCCCCCCCCCCCCCCCCCGTGTACACTAAATGTCGGGCAGTAACTTTCTAGCGAGGTCCAATCATATGGCTGCTCGCAGGTCACCGAACGTCACCGACAATTAGCCAATGACGGTCGAGTTTTGGGTTGTTAACACCCCTGGTCTTATGTAAATGTCATCAACTCAAACCAAGCGCCTTTGAATTGTTATTCCCACTACTTCCATACGTATACATCTAGATCTAGATCTATCAGTTTGTAAAGTTAACTTTCACCACCAAAACGCGAAGAGACTGAAGAGATGAAGTTTTACAGCTTCAATGGCGCTGCACTAGCGCTAATAGAGCGGTCATTGCGGGAGGGAATAGATCCCGACGAGGGTGAAAGTCTTCGAGTCGACCCAACATTTCCCACCAAAAGCAAGTTCTCAAAGACGGGCCGCGTACAGAAATGGAGGGAAATCAAGTCCAAGCTAGTCTTGGGTCAGGATTTTGTGGCACATTGTGGGGCCCCAAATCACCGACTGCCGGCGTGAGAAGACATTGAACGGATTTTCCGGCAAAGTCACCTAAGAACGAATCCAGAGTGCGACAGCGGCGCGTCTTTGATTCACCGGCCATGACGCTGGGATGAGCCAGTCGCAGGCATATGGCATTATTCAAAAGAGCCGATAAACCCGCTTTTGTTTATTATATTATGTATAATATAAAATTTAAAGAAAATGCATGATACGAAGTGCTACAGCTTAGAACTTTAACCATGCTAAAGATACCAAAATGCTCTCTCCGAAGCGTGGCGTTATGGCTATACTGCATTATCAAATATAAGGCGTTGTGTAGTCAGGTCGTGTCGATGTTTAAAACTTGTTCAGTGCGTAGTTCTGCTCTACATAAGCAGGATTAAAAGTCATGTGCTGCAAGTCACACGAAAAGTTACTTCGTAATGTATTGCCGCTATTAACAATGAACCAGTAATCGACGGACAAAGGGTGTGAAATATTCCTTCTTGCCCATCGCGTGCCAGTAGATTGGCGTTAATTGCCTACTTTGCATTTTAAAGGACTTGCTTTGTTGGCCGTCATTGGCCAATTGTCGGTGACGTTCGGTGACCTGCTAACAGCCATTTGATTGGACCTCGCTAGAAATTTACTGCCTGTCGTTAAGTGTTGGGCCCCCCCCCCCCCCCATACACACACTTTACACGTCATCTTATCTTTAAATCATAGAATGTTTTCACTAAATATTGTCTAGGGTTGCAGCTTGCAATGGTGTTTTACTACGCCATTCATTTCTTGTGGAAGGTCCAAGTAAACAATGAATGAATGACTGAATGACAGAATGAATGAATGGCTTATTAACGTGTCGAGCAACCTTAAGTCGCCCAGCCCATATGGGCTTATAAGACTCCGAGAGAAACATTTAAACAATTAATATGAATTAACAATAATGGCGTAAAGAAAAAACAAAGACCTAAAGACATAAAACTGGCGCTCAGAAAATACAAGTTGGATGGGGCAGCATGTTGAAAATAGAAAAAAGTAGAAAACGGTGTCGAATATTTGACAACTACAATTGTACGACCGAGTAATGTTGGCTCTGTAGGATTTCAACACAATGTATTTTTGGTGGTCTTGTATGGTTAGAAAGGCATGGCACATTACATTCATGTATATGTGGTAATTTCATTCCATCACATGGGCATGAAATACACGCACTCGCAATTTGGTAAATTTTCCTGTCTAGACCCAAAGACCGTATGACGTTAATGTAAAAAATTCAAGCGAGCCAAATTTGAGTGATTCTTAACAAACTAGACATTTATTTTGAAATTCATAAAAACATGGTACACATATATCTTTACCGACTTAACTGAATTTTCTTACACCGTTTGCAGGAATTTCTTGCTTTCAAAAATGTCAGATTCTTGTGTATGTGACCAAATGTGCCTTGATAAAGCCCCCGTCACAAATAAGAAATTCAGCTCGGCCGACGTGTTGGCGAGCTTCAAATGCACGCTCGTACCCAGCGCCCCGGAGAAGCCATAGGTTTAAATCGTGGGCTTAGAAATAAATTTATGTCAGATCAAGCTCAACAAAATAAACTTTTTAGAATTCACAGCTGTCTGTTTTCTTTTGTTTTGTTTGTTCTTGACAGATCCTCAGAATAGTTAACTATGTGTGCACGCCAGAATTAGTAAGCCAGAATGGGCGATCATCTACAGTTAACCGTTATTTCTTCTAACTAGCACGGCCTAAAACAAGACGCAAGTTGACGATTTTGGGGGGTAAAATGCTGTACAATGGTGATACGTTCTGAGAAACGAAGATTTACAAAGTACCTTATTGTTGGCGCTGTTAAGATACCCCGTCACAAAGGGGAGTTATGTCACGGAAGGGATTTAGCCACGGAAGGGAGTTTGCTACGGAAGGGAGTTTGGCATTCTCCCCCGCCAATAATCAACACGTTCCCAGGACAGTTTGCTTCTCCCAGTATGCTATTGGCGGAAAATACGATCTCTTTCCCAGGACCGTCTGTGCGACGAACCCAGGCGCCGCGCCACTTAGCGCTCATGCGTATAATGTATTCCAGAAAAGACTCGTACACGCATTCAGTGTTGGAATAGTGCTGTTTATTAGGACGCTGCGGAGGAGCGTGCTTCAAATGTGCATTTTCGGCCGAAGTACGGCCGACGTCCTGTCGATTACGTGGGCTTCGGGCGATTTTTAGGAATAAAAGTTGATCCAAATATTGGCCTTTTACAAGGTTAGTCGATTCTGACTTCGTCCATGTCCAAGAGATGGCACCATCTCATGGGGGATTTTTAGTGTACGACGGACGTCGCCCGAGATTTTCATTGGAAAATACGGTCGACGCTCGGGCGATTTTGAAATTTGACGAGCTTCGGGCGATCTACAAATTCGGCCGACGCTCGCATGAATTGTGACGCCGGCTTAAGGGTGCTTTTGAGAAGCTTGGACCGCCCCTCTGACATGGAGTTTACAATTATGTTCAAGGCTGTGAAGGAATCCACATCTTTTGGGGTGCATATGTACACTACAAGGCACTTGACCTATCTCAGCTGCCTGCCCATGTGGGGAACACTTACCTTACGGTTGATCCAAACGTACCTTTCAGTCAAGTCAGAATATCTTCAGTAGGTACGAACGGCTTTCTGTGCCCTGTTGCTGCTGTGCGGGAAGGATACGCCCTTCGGTAGCTGATCCGCAATGCAGTGTGACGAACTATTTTAGATTAGTCGTACTTATAGGGTGGTGTTGATTGTCTGAAGCTGGGTAGTTGAATATTATCATTAATAATGATAAATAATCATGGTTGGCTTGTTGTTCAAACTGTCACAGACTTGCATGGTCTTCTTTGTGTTGTGAATTGTTCTGCAATCACCATTTGCTACCCAACATTTGGAAGGAAATATGCACAACGTTTGTAGGTCGAAATGTGCATGAAAATTTTAACTGAGAAATACACTTGGTTGTACGTATGTATTAATTGTCTGCATCTGCCAATTTGAATATGAACACCGAGCAGGTTGTTTACTCCCTGATACCTTTTACACCTTGTGCCATACTACTCAGACCTTTCTGGTAAGATTAACAGAAATTAAAACAATTTTCCCGCATAAAATGAAAACGTGGACGTTGATTGAATAAGGTGCAGGCGAATTTGAGAGGCTGAATTGGTGTGTCTAAACCTACATTGAGATACTTTCATGTCAGCGTACTACAGGTTACATATGGCCTTGTGGTTAGGGTTGTTGACTCGGAACCTGGAGGCACTGAGTTTGAATCCCTGACAGATCCCGATGTTGTGCCCTTGGGAAAGGCACTTCACACCAATTTCCTCACTCAACTCTGGTGTAAATGAGTACATGGCTTCGGCTAGGTACATCCCTTGAACAGTCCCGTGTTTGAGGAGAGCCACGCCTCGAGCATAAAGAACCCACCACACTTATCGAATAGGAGTCCATCCCGGTATGAGTGGATCAAATAAATCTGTCCAGATATGCAGCTTGTATTCTTCGGTACAAACCTGGTGTGTTACACCAAGAGGTAGTTTACCAGGTATGCAATACAAATAAACATAATGCAGACTGCTATATGTGGTGTGTATAGTCCAGTGGCTAGTGACACTCCCTTTGAATCTAAAGTATGGGAATTCAAATCCTGACTGTTGTCGCTCTCTCAACACACACTACTGGGAAGGGTTGCAGTTCTTATACTTGGCAGTAATACAAAATGTAGCGAGAAGTAACCCTTGAAATGAGCAGACAAATGACGAAAACTAAAAACAGGGCGTAAACCATACACAACACGAGAGGAGAACATATAACATTATTTAATACCGTCAGAACTTTCCAGTTGTGGCTTATACAATGTTCAATCATTATGATCAACAATCTTTAGTTTAATATTTATGGTAACATCATTGTTTACATTATTTAAATCTCGCAAACAGTCTCATTGGCTGTTACATCCAAGGTCATGACAAGTTCAGATAAACACAGTACCAGGATGTTCGCAGTCATCGCAAGTGACCTTCGACCCAAACTGTCAATCATAAAGTAAAGGCCACACCAATCAAATCAGCTGGTTCTTGGATTGATAAAAGAATTGTGCTGAACTAGAAGATCACCATGGAAACAGAACCTGAGGCCACACCACTTTAATTTCTTGGTTAACAGATTTTTTTTTCCAACAAAAAAAAGTTTTAGATAAAAAAATCATGAAAACAGAAGGCTGGGCCAGCCTTCTGTTTTCATGATTTTTTTTTTCTAATTTTTTTTTTTCTAAACTAAAAATCCGTTGACCAAGAAAATTAATTGGTGTGGCCTGATGGTGAAGTCTGTACCTTGGTACACACACGTTCAGTCATTATACTGTAAATGCAGAAATGTTCGAGGGGACTTAATGGCACAGTAGGGAGAAAATGGAGTGTTCGCGGTGGTTTTGAGAACGCGTTTGAAGCAATATTAGCGATACAGTCACACAATGGAACGGCTTTTCGGGGTGGTTTTAAGTTCGCTATAAAGAGTTCACCGTGAAAACCGCGACCATAAAACCACCCCAAACATTTCTGCATTTAAGGTAATCTGACTAGCCATAGTCAAAGTTCCCCCCAGTTCCTATTTTCAGCATAGCCTCTTTTTAAATTTTCATTCCTAAATGTCGGATGAAAACCAAGCAGATAAATTGGCGTGGCCTAAACTCCGGGTATGGACCCTATGACAGGACCTGAGAACAGCCAATGCTGCACCCACCTGTCTTAAAGTAGTATCTTCCAATCTGAACCTTTCTTGACACTTTTAGCCATTATTCTGGGCAGAACCAATTCAAAATCAGGGGGAGCCATTACAGGTATTTTCCTAAATTGCACATTAAACTCCAGTTGAGGTGCTGCTACATGTACACGATCTGCTGTGCTAATATAGACAATGTAATATATACAGTATTTACACTCTAACAGTAATAAGCAGCTTTGGACCAGTCTGTTTAGTTACAGAGCAAAAGGGGGGGGGGGATTCTCCACATGAGAACTTCTAAAAATACTCAGTACAAGAAGCTAACAAACATTACATCTTAAATTATAATATCATACCATTACAGCTGAATACATGTCATTTCATTGCATTTCATGTATTTTACGCATACAAAAAATCAGACCTAGCGTTCTTGGATTATTCAACAGGCATTTTTCATTCTAATCGTTCTACAAAAACCTTCTACTTTTAAAACCTTAGCTTCTGCGTCAAAACAAGTACATTTTGTTTAACTAACTTTGAGGCTGAAAGTAAAAAAACAAAACCTTTCTAGAATAAGGAAATGTATTATTTCCAACCAGCTCGTTCCCATGATTCCAACCAACCTCCACCTGCCAAGTTAATGAATGAAAAAAAGTCCACTGTATAGAGAAAATTAACAATTAGAGGCTTCTGTATGTAAGGCCAAACCAATTTACTTTCTTAGTTCTTGGTCGGATGTAAAAAAAAATATGCTAAACTGAAAATCAACATTAAAACAGAGCCAGGAAGCAAAATTCATGTTTTGGTTCACTCAGTTTTAGGGAGTGACTATAGTCAGATCCAAGCTTTCTTTCGTGCCCTTGGTTTTCATTATGACTTTGTGCTAACGGCTTTTACTATACGATGCTTTAGAACCAAAGATATAAATTGGTGTGGCCTAAACAGAGGTTGCTATGGTTTCACTAGTGTAGACTTGCAATGCTGACTTTCTAACATACAAGTGACAGGCAGAAATAAAGTAAAACTCCTTGACATCCCTCTGGCCATACCAAGTCAAAGATCTTCACTGTAATTTCCAACACAAAAGACTAAGCTGACTGCCTGACAGATCCATATCTAACATGTGAAGGCAGGTCTTAGCTTTAATAACATGAAGTAATATATCTAACACAAAAGAACAGGAACTTATCTGTAAAGCACCGGCAATGAGTGAATCACTCCACAGCTTCTGTGAATTAACTTTATGCAGATTGAGCAGTGCGTTCATCCAACCTTTACAAAACTGGTGTTGTGCAGTTGAAAATCAAAATCCATTTTCATTTATGTTGGAAATCCCAGTGTAAAATTTGTCTTCATGATGATTTCTACCAACACCGATGAAGTTTCAGTCTTCGCCTCAAAGTTCATCTACGTTGGTCGTAATAATTCTGAAGTAACGTTGAACTGTATTTATTATTTTCTACCTCTACAAATGTTTTGACAGTCTGTATGCTGTCTTCATCCGTGTAGAACAAACTTATCTTATCGATGCAAAGTAAACTTGTCCTATTGTGACATAGATAGACAGACTGTCAAAATGTTTGTAGAGGAATAAAATAAGGTTGCGTACCCAAGAAGAAAACTAAATGTCCAATTGATTGTTGTTGTGTATCCAAAAGTGAGAAAAGAGTTTTCACTGGGGGACTTCCAGGTGACCCATGTTGTGTGCAAGCCTGATGTTGAATTGTAATTTGCAACAAAAAGACTGGACTAACCCAAAGTTTGAACTGTCCAACTCCAGTCTAAGTTCAATCTTTTTGTTGTAAATTACAGCTCAACTTTGCTTCTGAAGACTCAGGCTGAGGCCACACCAATTTAATTTCCTGGTTAGCGGATTTTTATTTTCCAAGAAAAAAAAATTTTGAAAAAAAAAATCATGAAACAGAAGGCTAGCCCCGCCTTCTATTTTCATGATTTTATTTTTCTAAAATTTTTTTTTTTGAAAATAAAAATCCGTTAACCAAGAAATTAAATTGGTGTGGCCTGAGTGAGAGAAGAGTCTTTTTTCACTGTGGGATGTCGATGTCGTGGGCCACCCTGATGTTGGGGTTGGCCATGGGGTCGAGGAAGGGGTCGTTCTCGGCGGCCGCCCTGCCGACCCGGGTCATGATGACGATGAAGGTGAGGAACGCGATGAGTCCCAGCACCATCATCACGATGAACCTCTTCAGGTTCGCGTCAGGGTCCTTCTTCTGCGTCCCCGCCACGGATCTGATGGAGGGAAGAAGTTACGAGCAAAATTTGTGACTGTGTATATGTACTGTAAACCCAAGCTTATCTATCCATTTAAACCTTCTCCCTGCTGCCTAACTCTGTAACCTATAGAGAATTGGGTGCCAAATGGTTACTTCAATATGCTCAAGGTTAACCCTTACATTAATTGTGATTTTAGAATACTTTTAGAATATATGTTCAAGATGGTTTAATAGACATTATACTTTTCATACCTGATCACAATGATTCATTCATTCATTCATTGATATATACATGTAAGTAATACATATTTTGTGAGTTTTGTGTAACTATGTTTATCTTTTTTCAAAATCATTCTTCTTCATCATAGATTAAGTTGTAAGTACAAAGTCGTAGGTCATACGGATACAATTTTCGTCACTCATCGGTCGATGAACAGTGTAAATTGGGCCTTGATATCAAATGTAACAACAAAGGATGCGGATTTTAAGTGACAGAAACTGGAAATGAAATACTGGTCACCCTTGAGTGGGGAAGACAATATCACTTTGGAAAATCTTTTAATTTTCAGAAAAACATCTCTAAAAATAATGCTTCAAAGTTACAGTAGAAATGAGGATATCATGATATAAAAGAGATGATGCACTTCAACTTCAACAACCCCAAATAACCCCGCGAGGGGCAAAGTAGGGGGGGAGGAGGTCCCAGGCTAAGGTGGGCAGGCCTCCAGCCTGGCGCGGAATGACTCAACGGTAAAATTTTGCTGTATGTTCAGCAACAACAGAGAGTAGAAGGTGATGAAAGCGGACTTACTTGAACCATCTTGAGAACCAGTTCAGCGCCGATCTCCGCTTGTACTTGTTCTCGTCGTGGTCAAACGACGTGTTCCTCAGCTCGTCGTCCTTTGTGGAGTCGAACAGCTTCCTGGGGGAGTAGGTGTCTGGAAAGAGCAGTCATGATTAGGCAAATGAATGAATGAATGAATGGTTTTATTTGGTCATTGTGATCGAAAAATATGAAGTACCTCACAGCCATAGGCTGTATTGCGTACTTTTCACATTATTTTTTTAAAACTGTAGTTTGTCAACAGGAGAGCCCCACTTCTGGCACCAAAAAGAAATACAAAAAAGACTATTCACACTTTCCAATATGGGTATATCCAGGTGTGCTATAGCTTAGACAAGTCAGCCTCCTGCGAAACTTACCAAAGTACAGAACTGGTGTATTACGGCATGAGACTGTTCACCAGGTATACGTATAGAATACAACACGGGGTATTCTGTATCACCCGAGTTGGATCGTAGGCCGGTAGGGCGATCCGACCCGCGGGGGGGGTGGGGGATGTGGGGGGGTGGCGGGGGCTGGGACAAAGAGTGATGCGGAATACAACGTGTTGTATTTTATTTATGTCATACCTTGGTCATACCCACCAGAGAAAACAGATGATTTCAATGCTGAATGCGCCAGAAGTTGAGGGAGTTTTGTGTCCTCGAACACAAAACCGTAACAACATTGATTCTATTCTCCGAATCCGGTATTCGAATTTCCGACGGCGGCGCAACCGGCGCGCTCGAAATGCATTTGAAATATTCTATGGAAGCCTGTGTAATAACACTCCCGAACCCTATGTGATCCGGATAGTTATCACACGGTCCGGAACACCCATATCAGGCCCAGGCATGACATAAAATACCGGATCATACAGTCAAGCCTTTACAAGTGACTAAACAAGGACAGCCAGGCCATTGTTACCACTATTAGTTGGTCCCTTACATAATTTTACCATTGACACAAGCATTTAGATTCTATGTAAAGTGACCGCCTGTCCACACAGACCAGATTCTATCAGCGCCCCGAGTGGTCTTCTTGGGCAGGTTTGACTGTCATACAGAACACCCAACTCACCATTGGCTCCGGGAGAGAACCCTGCGGGCGTCTGGAGGTGGGACATGTTGATGGCCGTGCTGTGCGGAGGTTTGTGATTGGTCGAGGCTGCCGGCTTGCTGTGGGCGGGGCTGAAGCTGTTCTGCTGTTGCCGGGTGTGGTCGGTGACGGCGCTGTTGCCGTGGGCGGGGCCGTTGGGTCTGGTCTGCAGGTAGGTAGGGTCAACCATGCCCGACATGTCTGCATCTGTTCTAACTGTGCAGGGGGAAAATAAGGGCACCGTTACCTTTGCCTTTATTTGAATCTACAATTAGCTTGACATTTCTGTTAGCTATTCTTCCTGTGGTCATTAACATGCATCTTCTCTCTGGAGTAGTGTATACAGTTATTGTAAATTCTAAAATGTTCTCGCGATGGGTGGTTTTATTTTCATGATTTTAGCAGTGATCTCTCCACTGCAAATTCATGATGCTGGGGATATGCTTTTCTTATCTAAGACACAGTAAATGAGACTGAAGACTGATGATGATCCCAGACAAGCCTGCATCAGTTTTTCTTACACAGGGAGGGGGGGGGGGGAAGCTGTCCTTTTCTTTGTGAAAACTAAATAATCAAGCTACATGTACAACCAATTCATGCCCTGCCTAATTAGTCAACATGCAAAATTGCCTTTTTGACATAATTCTCCCTACTATATTTAGAATTTCAGACAGCAGCAGAAATAGTTCTGTTTATCCATACTCACCAGTGGTGGCGGGTAAGTCTTCTATTCTCTCTGTCTCTTGTACTGTACTAGGTATGTGCTCCTCTATCTGTGGGGACAAACAAACTTGAAATCAATACTTAAGTCAAAATGACAAATATCTCAATTTATCTCTCTGTATTTTGTCCTGGTGTGAGTTGATCAAACCATTGATTCCAACAAATCATTGTTTGTTGCTAAATTTCTACTGTTAGCATTATGGTCATGGTTTAGGTTAGGGTATGTTAGAATTACGCAACTTAACAGTTACTGTTACTCAAATGGTCAGACATTTCAGATAGCATTGACTTCTTCTCGTCAGTGTAGCTAGTGACACTGAGTAAGATCTGTAGATCAGCAGTTTAGAATTAGGTTAGAATTAGAATATGGGTTAAGGTTGAGGTAGGCATCCCCTTGAAAGCATAACGTTGCTCTCATCAAACGTCTTGCCAACAAAAAGTCCAGAAAGTTCTCGTCAGTGACTGTGACACTGAGCAAGATCTGTATATTAAAAGGTTAGAATTAGGTTAGAATTAGAATTAGTGTCAAGGTTGAGTCAGGTATCCCCTTGAAAGCATAACGTTGCCCTGATTGTCTTGGCAAGGAAAAATCCAGAAACCGAAAGAACCAACAAACGGAGCCTTACCAGTGGCATCCCCAGCCCGGCCCGCGCCCAGTTGACCTGTGACAGCCACGTCTTCAGCTCGTCCGCCACGGGAGATACCATGTTGGGTGGGGGGAAGACTCCGCTGTTACACTTGGGGCAGGTGTAGCCTGCGGGCGCAGTGTTGGCCGGCAGCTTCTGGGCATAGCTGTTCAGACAGGACCAGTGGAACACATCTGTAACACGATACAGGAAACAGAAATGTTAGTCAAGACTCCACTGTCACACTTGGGGCAGGTGTAGCCTGCGGACGCAGTGTTGGCCGGCAGCTTCTGGGCATAGCTGTTCAGACAGGACCAGTGGAACACATCTGTAACACGATACAGGAAACAGAAATGTTACTGTGTAGCAGCCTTTTCAAGTTGCTACAGTTCTACACAGATTTTTAAATTGATTTTACAGGCCTAGCAGAAAATATTCCTGTCTTAGTCTTACACAGCAGTCTTACTGTAGAAAACTGGTGTGTTACGCCAAAAGGTGGTCTACTGCTTATGCGAAAGAAAAAAACAACAAAACTGTCACATGTGACATGCATAACGTAAAATTGTTATCTTGTAACAAGATAAAAATTAGATGCAAGACTTGCAATTGAAACAGTTGTGCAAAGACAAACGGCACTAGTGGGAGATGTCTACATCATGTGTAATGGAGGGTAAAGATACTATAATTTATAGATGTCAATATCTATATGGCTTCTACCAGCTGCAGTGACTCACCGTAACAGATAAGTCTGACGACGTCTCCGTCTGCTAAGGCCCCTCCACACAGGCTGCACTGTGGGTTGTAGTCGCTGTCCTGTAGCCACTGCAGGTAGGACTGCACGATGCACTGGGGACAGAACAACACGCACGTCAAACACGGTTGTGACTGCCCTAATGCCCCAACCGGTAGTAGTGGTTTACACAATTACAGTGAGAACGTTTCTGAAAGGAAAATTCAAAGTCTTTTCCCAGCTGAGTTTATTTCTCTGGAGGAGGTTGTCAGGTGTTGTACACGTAAATGGTTAGACAATCACAATCAGCATTATGTTGAAATGTTGATGTTCCACAAGGACCTGACCTTGGCCCAACTTTTGATCTATATATGATCCACCCAGATGCGATATTCTCCGAGGTCTTGCGGGGCAGGTTGTGATAGGTTTTGGAAATTATTGGTAGGGCCATCAAACTCAAAGCCTACTACGTATACAGCATCAATGTTGGTGCACATGTACCTCAAGGATCCCTCTGTGGTCCAACTTTGTTCATCATTTTGAAATATAATGATGCACATAACATGTAGCCTATCGGTACTAAAAATTATGTTTGTACATGTATTGGTTATGGGGATATGCAGCAGGGAGTAGATTTCCTGTGCAGCTGTTGTTGGAAGGACAGAGGCAATGTTGTATTACTGCTGCAGCTGTGGAACTCTTACATCTTACGGAATACACCCCTCCTTTCATTTTTAGGGAAAGTGTTGTATAAATGTTACACATCTTCTTCTTCTTTCGGTTTAGGCAGCCGCCTTCAACGTGGTGAAGATTTTGGTGCCTTTAAACTTACTGGAAGTCTACTGCAAGTTGGGAGTGAGGATGTGAGATGTAACAAACCGGGGGTTGGGAATGGGAGGGGTGGGGAGTTAAACCTGTTAAACCTGTTGTTTGAAACTGTCGAGAGTTGAACTGAGGGCGACGGAGGCTGGAAGGCTATTCCATTCTCTGGCTGTCCTGGGGAAGAAGGACTGTACGCTGCTGGGTGCAAATGTCTGGACGAGCGGGATGGTGCCGCAGGGGTGAGGGCAACTCTCGAGTTTATAACTTCAAGGCTATTATGGTACTTATAAAAAGTGATGAGTCTCGCTCTCCGTACATGTACATGTACGGAGAACAGGCAAAGATTCCACATCAACTTGACCAACCCATACACACCGTGTCTTGGTACATGTAGTTCAGGTTATGTTCTGGACTTCTGTAGATGTTTGGACATTCCATGCACGTTTTCACACTATACTAGTAAGTATAACGTCGGATACTTGTGGCATCCGATATCTGTAAAAAAATTCCCCACTGTACATTGACAGTCGCAGGAAAGTCGTGTCTTGAAGGCAAAAAAACATCGATCGTACTACTCCCTCCCTCCCATATCATAGACCAAATATTTTCGCTACTCATAACAACGTTTGGGCGTGTTTGGAAAGAATGGTGTTCCGTCCTTTCTATCATGAGGATCTGGAATCTAAGTGACGTGGCGTTCGAAGCACCAGAGCGTTCCCAATTTCTGCCAAATGTGAAGACGTGCAAATCATCAGAACGACTACAGCTCAGACAAACCAGGCAGACGACGCGACATGTCATGCAAGACTACAAAAAAGCGACACAACGAAAACTCACCTTCGGATGGTTGGACACCAGGCAGTATTCACACACGTTCACTCTGTGTTCGAAGCAAAACAGGTTCGTTACTTTCTTCTTAGGACACTTGCAGAGTCCCATGTTGACGAAAACCCGTAGAAAACCGTCTGTTTCGGAGAGAAAGTGATTATTTTTTACCAAAACTGTATGACACACTTCCTGGGTTCCACGTCCTCTGAGCCCGCGCGCAGGGTCACCGCGCAGGGGTCTATGTATTTACCGAAATACACGAAATGTACGAAATACACATGAAGTTGAGTGAAATCTACCGAAATACAGTAAGGTTTGATGAGTAAACACCACAGGTTGATATGTTTCGGCATGTAATAATGTTGTTGTCGTTGTCCATGTTTAACGTCTATTATATCGCTAGACGTGGTCTCTTGGTGCTGAATGTGATGATAATAATATTTATGCCCCTGGCGACAGGAAGAAGACAGACAAAATGCCATCTTGTTATGACATAACATTACGCAATGTTTGTCTTTTAAGCGGTATCTGAGTCATTTACCCACAAAGGAAGGTGAGATCTACCGACAAACAGGGTGATTTGATGAGTAAACATCACAGGTTGCTATAATATGGCATGAAAAAATGTATATATGGCCCTGGCGACAAGAAAAAGACAGAAAATACTTGGCGATCTCGGTCGGCCGCCGCAATACGTGTTCAATGATGACACCCGTCATACTGTACTTCGGTAAATTCCACCAAGGTCGTTAAATACATGTATTTACCCTCCTTGTTTCCAAACATCTTCATGTGTATTTCGGTAAATACACGGACTCACCACGCAGGGGTCACAATGGTCATGTATCAATCGACCAAGAGCGCCCTCTGGCGATTATAAAATGACGAGCATATAAAATAATAGAGGAGTTTTCAAATTTGTCTTTTCTTTCTATATCCCAAAGCCATTTAATGCTAGTCCTTTCACAGTTCCAAAATGAGATGAACGTAACGGTTGGTTTAAGCAAATGCGATGTGGTCTCACTAGTCCATGCTTTAAGCTCTTGCGAACATTTCATTATTTTCCTTTACTTAAGTTAGTTATTGGTTCAGCATGTGCATGCCAGGGTTGCCCAACTAGCCGGAGGCTATTACTAAGGGCGAGCCTTTTCACTAAAGTTGGAAAGTTTACTAATGGGCTCTCAAATTGGGAGAGATCCATTTCTGACTGGTCTTCAATTCAAATCTTCAATTCACATACCAACATTGCAGACATACAACAAACGTTAGCCTGGATGGCGTTGATATTTACAATGTTCATTACATATATGGTCTTACTTTATGATAGTTAAATGTTATTTTGGAATCCTCCATTTTTGCATTAGAACAGTCGCTTTTTGCAAGGGGAGGGAAATGGGCGATACATGTTGTTAATGTATTTGATCGTACAAATGTTGCCTTTCTAGTAGTAGTACTTATGTGCACGGAGGCTGATTGAAACCTGTCGGAAACTGGTCACCTTTAATTGAGAAACACAGGTTCAAGTGTTCGTCGGTTGCTTACCCTTTGCAGATATTTGTTTGTAGTAATTCATTCAAGGAGAAGTAAAAACAAATGAAGAACTAGTATGCAAGCCGTAATGGCGTGCTATCCATATTGTTATTTCAACTTAATGCTCTACACCATTGTGTTATCGTGCTAACGGCGGACGGCATCTGCTAGATGCGGGTAGATCCCCCATTCAATATTCATACTTGTCAATACTTATTAAGTAAACGTGCGGATTCGACTAGCCTTTGAAAAGTCTTTTTTCATAATTGTGCGCTTTCTTTCTAGTGGTGCGCTTTTTTCTTTCATCGCCTGGAAAGACGTACACAATGCTGCAAAGATACGTGCAAACCAAGCCGGCGCCACACATCTGCTTGGAGATCCGTCAATACTGGCCCATACTGCGGAGATCTGGACATGCGTGACCGAGCCACCCGGGATAGGGGAGGGGGCGGAGCAAACCTGTCAATCACAGCACAGGTAGCGTTGTCTCACCTGGCCTGGGTAAACACCTGACGCACCTTTCCAACATGTCCGACAGGTACGTACGTCTAGCTTAGCCAAGTTCTGTCTTATTTGGTTGAACTTGCAACTCCTTGTCGCTAGCAAACTTGTCGGGGCAAGTTCATGAAGACAACGACTTCGTGATCATTAATAGATATTTGTTGCGGGACGATGAGTTGAATATTGTAGTTTGTGTGAAGGTTTGTGTTTACATATCGGTCAGATTTTGTCAGATACGGAATCTTAACCACGTTTCGTCACCGCTGTACAAATTTGATCCTTTCAGTCAAAAACTAAAGTAGAGAGCTTTCTGCTGATCACCTACTAGACATGTAGTTTGTTGTGGAACCCTGGGTTGAATAATGTGTAAGTTGTTTGAAGGTGTTTAAAGATCGTGTTTACATACTGGACGGATACGGAAGCTTACCTAATGCTTTGTCATCGCTAAACTTATAATCTAATCTGTGTCTCTCTCAAACCTCTCGGGCAAAAACTGCACCAGAGAGCTTTCTGGCGATCATACAGCTAGACATTCGAACTGTTGTGGAATCGTTCGTGGGTTGAAGATTCTACAGTCAGGGATCATAAAGGGGTGACGTATGCTGTGTGAAGGATTGCATGATTGTGTGTGCAGAATCGGTGAACAGGAACACAGCACTGCGACCCAGGGGCTTCCAAGATATCCTGGGTTTGTTTGCGGTAAAAATCATATAGAAAGTTATTAAATCTCACTTGTCTTTTCACATGCAGTCCTCAGTAACCTTCCGGACGTTGACCCCGAGTCGGGGGTGCCACTGGCGACACCGGCCGTGTTCCCATTCAAACATGGCGACCAAGCCGGGAAAGAAGGTCAGATTCAAGGTCAGAAATCTGTTCTCGAAGAACAAGTACAAGAAGTTCTCCAAGTCCAAGGAAAGGCCTCCGCTTCGCAAGGAGTCGGAAGAGTCAATAACAGCCTTAGGCGATGACGTTGAAGAGAACAAAGAACTGAACTTTGATCTTAAGACCAGTCATACCACAGTTGTTAAATCCCAGCAACAGAAACGCCGCAGTGTGAAGTTGGATGTGGGAGACCTGCTGTACGGCGGGGGGCAGGGCGGGCAGCCTGACCGGGAGACGGAACCTTCCTCCTCGGGCCACATGGCCGCCGGCTCCCACAGGGAAGAGGGGACACAGCCCGGGGAGGACCGAGACTTGGACCTGCGACTTGTCACGAAGGACGACAGCGAGGACACTTCTTTGAGCGACACTGAGACAACAGAGAAAGTGTTTTCAGCAGAAGTTCACACCGACAGTCGTGACGCAGAAAATGAGACACAGTGTGACAAAAACGTAAGGAACTCTGTCAACAGTGATCCAGATAACGCCACACAGTCCCAGTCAGTGAAAGAGGCGCTCTCTTCTTCGAAAAAAGTCGAAGGAAAGTCGAAAGAAAGGAAGAAGAAACGCAAGAAAGTGACCTTCTCACCCACGTCTACCAAGTACATCCAACTGGAGGCCTCCCAGGAGACCTTAGACGTCTACGTGGTGGAAGAAAAGACGATCAAAAAGAAGAAATCAAAGAAGAAGAAAATCAGAAAGGTACGATTTTTTTTAGCTTTATTCACCTATCTACATAATATTTTGATAGTTGCATATATATCCGCAATCTTCGACTATCCATTTGAACAATGAAGAAAATGATGTTTCAACTATCTGATGCCTAGAAAACCAATCAAACAATAAATAATATATCTATCTATCGATCGATCTATTGATCTTAATCAAATCATTTGATTGATTTGGCTGTCACAATGACGACGTATTGGCACACAGACAACCCCCATAAATGGAACCGTTATAAACAGGGTGATATGATAAAGAGGAAGCAACGTTTGTTTCTTCTTGAAAGTGCCTTTCGTCATTCTCCGTGTACTTAACTGTGCGTTTTCTGAGTTGTTGAAACACCACCTGTTCTGTACGTGACGTCAGTGTCTTTTGTCTTGCACAGAGAATCCGCAAGGCGGCGCGACTGAGCTGGCGGTACCTGATGGCGGGCTTCCAGAACATGACGCTGACAACGCCGTTCTACTTCACCACGTCCACCATGGAGAGCGTGTACACCCCGCGGCCCAGTTACCCATGACAACCGTTACCACGGCAACGACGAGAAGGAAGTTCTCAGGAAAGCCTACAGCAGTCTGGAACCAACGAAACTGTTTTCTTCTGGAAGGACTCCGAGCATCGAGAAAGTTTGAGAAAGATAAAAATTAGTCTAGGGCAGAGCCCTAATTGAATGTTGCATAATAGGAAAAATAAAAGTGTCAGTACAGATTGGATGCACCGGGGGTCTTTGATATGACTTAAACTCTTCGGATGGACCCTAGCGACCCTATGCGATATGCACATAGACTTTATGACGCTGAACAAATTTATGGACGCTGTTGCCGAGTCATACATACGTGGCGCAATTACAGAACAGAGACTATACAGTGTGATATAATTATAACATCGATATAGTTGTTGGCCAAGACTGGTCACAACTGGCCAAGACTGGTTTCATCAACTTCATGCCATGAGATTATTAGATGTAGATGTGTCTTCCCACAAGTGTAATAGGTAATTTTTGTACTAGTAGTCCTACAGTGAAAATGCAGGTAGTTCTTTAAATGTTTTCAATATTACATTCTGATAAACATATGTAAGGAACTTCGAACAATATGAATAGATAATGAATTTTGTACATAGAGGATTTGTGTTGTCAGTGTTGTCACGGTTTTAAAAACTTATGAAAATCCTTGCTAGAAGCTGTGTATGTATATGTGTATGTGTTATGCTTAGAAACGAATTATGTTGACTCAGACAGTTATGACGTGCTTTTAAGTGACGTGTTTATCCATCAATTGAATTTTTGAGTATGCGAGAAAGCTGTAGAGTAGGGTAGTCAAGGAGAAGACCTGGCATTCTGTGTGTGTGTGTGTAGGAGGGGGGGTATGAGGAGGTTGAAGTTACTCCCTGACTCTTCTATAGAAACCCTCCCTCTATATTTCCTGACTAAGACATTGTCTTCCTTACATTCAGTACATTCTTTTTAAAGATGATGAATAAATGCAAAGGTCAATGATTTGGATCGAAACAAAATTTGCTGACTAGATCTGTATCTGTATCTATGTAGCCGGTACAACCGCCATTAGGCGTAACACACCAGCTTTGCAGGCACGCGGCGTGGCAGCAGCTGGTTATATCACACCGATCAGTCTGTTACACCTAGTCTTTGTATATCTGACTACAACCGTTCTTTAAAGCTACTTAGTGAAGATGCTCCTACAGTACTTGATGACAGCGAGTTCCATTCTACTATGGTTCTCGGAAAATACGAACTTTTTGAACATATCAATCCTTGGGTGATAACTACGGTGCTTAAAAGCATGACTATTTTTAGTCCTCTTCTGACTAGATCATCATTGTCTTCTAGCTGTACAGTCCATGACACACTTTGAATTCGGTAAGAAGCATCGAATTTTCACTCTGTAAATCAATAGTTGATCAAAAGGTATGTATTTTGAACCATGTATATGGAATAATATGTGTATGTATTTATTAGGACTTTACATGATGTAAACTGTATCCTTGTTATATATCTTGCCGGACCCTTCCATCTCCCCTCACGACCTCAATGAAAAGCGGCCAGCAGGCCGAATTTAGCTTCTCATGAATAGACAAAGGTCTAAATAAAAAAGCAAGTTTGTTTATTTGTATTGCATACCCGGTAAACCGCCTCATGGCGTAACACACCAGGTTTGTACTGAAGAGTACAAGCTGCATTCTACGTGCTTGAGGTGTGGCTCTCCTCAAACACGGGACCTCCATTTAACGTCCTATCCGAGAGACGTCCCTTACCGAAGCTAGGTACTCATTTTCACCTGAGTGAAGTGAGGAAAGTCGTGTAAAGTGCCTTTTCCAAGGGCACAACGTCAACGGGACAAATCAGGGAACCCCGGATTCGAAATCAGTACCTCTGGGTTCTGGGGCCGAACACCCTGCACCTTACAAGTTCAGGTGTAAGTTAATCAAACCTTACAACCTGGGCTCCAGGTTGACACCTTGGTGAGGTAACCTCCACCTCTTATGTCAACCCTTTCACTAATATCAACAAATCAAGAAACCAACTAAATCAATACAAAAACACATGGTTAACAGTTTCGTAAAGTACCTTTATTCTTCACACCTCGCTTTTGCATACAGCAGCCAAGCAAAATATATCACGAAAAGAAAATATATCAACATTGATCATTGTTTTTTTATGAAATGTTTTCGCACAGACATGACATGAAAAGAAACGATATAGTAAAAGGAACCTCAGTAACGCAAAAGTATATCTCACTTTAATCCGAGACTGAAAAATGTAAGACTCATCTGTCTGTCGGTCATTCTGTCTCAATTATGAATATCTAAAACAAACGTTGAACCTTATTGTCAACAGTACCTCGCTAGATAAGATATGTAGGACGTATCGTGTACAGAAGCCGCAAGTCAGCACCTGTGCTGCGAGTTTAATAAACCATTTCTCTCTCTCTTTCTCTCTCTCTCTCTCTCTCTAGGCAGGCAGGCAATTAGCTGTACTATCAATAGACAAAAACTTTTAGATTCTACTTGTAACGTTACAGGTCTTCTTCTCGTAGACTTTGCCGCAGTCTGGACCACTGGGTCCCTGAGGATAAAGAGAAGTTGGGCAATCAGTTTAATTAGAAAGGGCTTCCCTGTTTTGCCAATCGTCTTGCTATGTATATATACATTTTGTGTCTATTTCCTATTGTTTTATCGCTGTACATTCTGAGTAACTTAGTGCACTTGTTGGTCGTCTCCTGTACGTTACAGTTCCGTATGGTTTTCCATTGCCTCGTTGGATGAAAATGCCGTCATTTCCAATGTACATGTATAATAAAACAGTACATGGATTTCAAGAGTTCTCTTTACCTTCACTCTTCAGGACCGTTCTTGACTTCCTCCAGCTCCTCCAGCTCCTCCTCCAGCAGACCCAAGGCGGCATCTTCCTCCGCTTCCTCCAGCTCAGCCGCAGCCTCCTGGAGACTTGCCACTTTCTTCTCGAAGGCATCGCCTGTAAAAAGAAAGGAAAGTGATCTCGAACCAGTTTAGCTCAAATGAACTCAATGAACAGATGAGCTAATCTTCCACTGGTCGTGACAGGGAAGACAGACGCTATGTACAGTATTTACAGGTTCATTGTACCGGGGAAATTCCCCTAGCTCTTTTCGACAAGCACACTGAACAGTGGACCACGGCTTAACGTCCCGTCCAAAGGACTGCGATCTTTAACGGTAGCGTGCATGTCGGGTGAGCGACACAGCCGGGATCGAACCCAGGGCTTCTAGTTCCAGAGGCAAGATCGCTAACCACTGGACTACGCACGCATGTAAACGTAAGCTTGCCTGTAGCAGACGACAAACACAGGTAACGGTTAGATAACAAACATAAGAAGTGAAATGAAGACTTTATAACCACATGCCTGTGTGAGGGAATATAGCATTACCACAGCAGCCGCGACCCGCCAATCGAGCAACGAGCCCAGCATTGCGATTTTACTAACGAAGTGTTATGTGCTATGTACACGCAATTCGGCCTATGACTGCGAGGTGGCAACGTACGTACGTTGCATTCTGATATTGTGAAGTATTGTTTGTGCTTGTGAAATAAAACCATTGATTAAAGGAGTTGTATGTATACGTAGCCTGTATTTACACAAGCTCTCGGCCGGAGGTTACTGACCCCCACGGGATGGCGGTCACAGGACCGGCTGACTAGGAGCGCGATTTGTCAGGCTATATGTATACGCACCATCGAGATCACCACCACTCCTCTCCAACAGCTCCATCAGATTCAGGGCGGAATCACTCTCCGCTCCATGCAGCAGTTCCTCCAACTTAGCACGGGTATCTTGGAGAGCCTGTACCCCCTTCTTGGATCCTGTGGATAGATGGACATTAAAAGTGCTCAAAGTCATATCCCGAAGTAGTCAAGCTCAAATAAACTTTATGGACCAATGAGGTAATTTCCCACTGGTCGTGACAGACGCCATATGCAGTATTTACTTGCCAACTTGCAGTTGAACGAGGTGCTAACAAACTGTAACAAATTGTACACAATTAGGTGCCAGCCTTTTCCTGCGTATGTAAGTTTGTGGTTTGAATAGATAAATAAATAGATAATACACGACCCGTCCAATCGAAACCGAACTGATTGTTGTTTGCAAGTCTAGCCGCTGGTTTGCCAGTGAATTTGGAGTTTGTGTGTTCATACAGTGTGCTTCTCGCAGATTATTTCTGTCGTATTTGCAACTGAAACCATCGTGCATAGACGATTTATATGTATAGTGAGTTGATCTTAGTAAGCATGATTTCTAAAGGAGGTGAAACGACAAAAAATAGGAATTTCGACAGGACCAAGAAATGGTTCGATGTTACATAAGATGATTAAGTAAACCTTGAGGAGTGTGTTTACATCGACCTGGAACCAATTAGACCTTCTGAAGAGACATTGAATTACAAGGACTCTCTGTTAACTTGGCGGTAAAGTGTCCACGGTGAAGTGTCAGGGTTATGAGCTAAGTTCTTGGCCTTCACTTGTTCCTTATAACTTCATTATCATACAATACTGTTTTCATGCTACAAAGTTGCCAACCCGCACGGTGTAGGTGAGGATGAATGTCTGTGACTGCTTTACCTTTTTGACAATATTGGGGAGCATATACACACCAGGGCTCTACCAGAACGACGGATGTCAGCACGACAGCAATCAGCAAAGCAGCCTTCATACTGTGGACGGAAAGGGTTTGGATGAAATAGGGTCGAGAAAGATGGTAAATTATCTAAAAATGCCTTTCTGACGACTTGTGTCTAATACTCCATACATAATCAATCAATCAACCAATCAATCAATCAATCACCAAATCAATCGATCAATCAACCAATCAATCACGCAACCACGCAACCAATCAACCAATCAACCAATCAAGCAACCAATAAAAAAATAAATAGATAACGTTTACAATAGTGTCAACTTTTACAATAGTGTCAACGGGACGCCATCGGTTTGATGTCTAGTTCTCCGCACATTTAAAGGAGTCACCATGTCATCCGACGACCTTTACATAAAGGATTAGCTTAACGACGTTAATCCTGCGTGTATCGGCCTACCAAAATACAAGAGCTCCGATGTAGCGATCAAAATTCGTCTTTAAGAGTAACTCTGAGATCCCTCTATCAAGCTGAAATATCCGAGATTGTTCTGCTAATGCTCTGTGGCAAATAATAATAATACTGGCAATATCTGCTTATTGAACGGACTAAAGAGCTCGTCGGACCAGCTTTTTGACATACTGGAATCGGTGAAAGGTGCGGTCCTTGACGAGGAGGTGGACCTGAAATTCACCATACTAAATATGGACACACTTCAAGCGAGTCAAGTTTCAAATCAAATCAAATCAAATCAATCTTTATTCAAGCAAACTGGCAGACATTAAAATTCTGAATTGATTTGCTTTTACATGGCAGCAATTTAAAAGCATTTCAAATGACTTAAAAGCATTACAACATTTTAAAATTTATAAGGGAGTTGATTAAACGAAACGAACACATTAAAAGCTGTACACTTTACACTGTGACATAACAAAAGCGAAGTTTAAAGTTGATTTGTTGTCGAATTAAAAACCCCAGATCAGAGAAAGGTTTGAAATTACCAACGCACGACAATCATTACTGATGACCAGAACTCGAAATTCCAGGTAAACAAAAGCAAAGGGGCGTCGTAAGTAAACCTTGGCCTTGTGTTGACAATGACGTCACACTACCTCCGCAATCTGGGTAAAAATCTCTTTGGTAGACATAAAGGTTGACAATTGAGTGCAGTACGTCGAGATATCTCTGCTTTGCTTCTTTCGCCCGAGTTGTGTATTACTCTGCAGCAGTATCGATCGTGACGTGACGCCATCTAAGGCTCCATCTTTTACCCTCGGGTGATTTGCATACAAAACCAGACTGTAGGCCCCAAATTAAGATAATTGTCATGTCTCCGTCCCTACGTTTGGGTAGAGCTAGAGAAATTCTTCTTTCATTCGCCTTGCAAAATTCCTTGCAATCTATTCACAACCATACTGTAGTCGACGCGCAGCGTCCTAATTTAAATTCTGTTGGCTGTAGTCTCTCTTGTTGCTTGATTTAACTCTATAAGAAGAGTTCTATTTCACGATCGCTGACAGACATGCGCATTTGGTCAACGCGAAGCACGTTCCACAACAAAGCCGTTTTCGACTTTTCTACTCGTTGTGATGCCAATCACAATGCAGTTTAGAAAAAAAAGAGGAATATAAGTGCTCACTGGCACTCTACGTTTGTTGAACTTTGAATGTGACACGTATAAGGACCAGAAAAGGGCAGGGCCTGCACAAGTAGGTTTTAGCCGCTTCCCTTAAAAATTCTGGACATATACAAAACTTGTTTTCAGGACAGCGAGTGTAGAAGCCCCGGTAGTAATCGGATGGCACCCAGGCTAATCATATCTGGTGGTCCAAACATCGAACTGAAAGTCTTGGAGCAGAATGTTGCACGTTGTGGCCTCTAACCGTGCGATTTCAACGGTTGTTCAACAGTCTCCTTCTTACCGCCTCCCGAAATCTATTGGCTGATGAACACCTTTAAGTGACTCTTACCTTGAAACAGTGATGGTCAGCTACAGACGTATGGATTAGGGGTGGGTACCGGTACCGTGTAACGGTACAAAACCGGTATTTCTTAATGGACCGGCCCAAAAAAAACCGGTCCGTATAAAATCAGTGGACCGGCCTATGGACCGATTGGAAAATTCATAGTACCAGGCGGCCACATAACTGGTCTAAGAAAATACAAAACAGTAGATTTAACTTCGTTTTCGAAGACGTTAGCTGTCAATCATACCTAGAAACACTTAAAGGATTAGTAAACAGACGGCGAGAAGAGTATAATTATAATTTTGAGACAAAGTGCAAACCTAAGAAATTATATCGTTCCAGACATGACGTTTGGAGACTTTTGCGTGTGTCTCGCTCTCCAAAATATGATGTACTGCGACAGTACTATAATCAGGTACAGGTACAGTTCCGGACCTGGACCTGACCCTCTGGACCTAGACCTGGACCGGACCTGAATTGTTTGTACCGGTACCCACCCCTAGTATGGATCTATGCGGGGAGTCCGACTCGGTGCGGAAATTCTATACAGGCGACAATTTTCGGTGTTGTCACAAGCGCGCACGAGAGTGTTCTGGGGTGATGTCTCCTCTAACAGAACAATGAGCTAGCTGGTCGAGCAAGAATTTTGAGATTCTTCCTCTAGGATCGGTGAAGGGAGCGGTGAAGGTGCGGTCGACATCAACAAAGGGGCCGGTTTCGTCATACGACATACTAGTCCTCTCCAAGCAGAGGTTGGCGGGGAAGATTGTGACCTTCTTATAGATAATCATATGCCCCATTTTCTTTCTGCCGACCCGACCATACTACATACTACGTACGGGTAAAAGGTTTTCTAACTGCACTTAGTCTCGCACCGCAAGTGGCACTTTCGCGCTGCTAAAGTTCGACCCCTCCACTTCAAATCTTGTATGTGTACCTCCGACGTAGCCCGCGGCTGCCGAAAATTACCTGCTACTTTCATCAGTCATGTTAGTTACAAATCTGCTTTCACCCCTTTGACCTTTCAGATCAGTTAGGCGGGCTTAAATGGAATTCTGTATCGCTATAAACACCTTTCTGCAGCCGTTTAACTTGAAAACCGAACCGTCTTTTAGGTTCTTACTCTGAGCAATACATATAATTGAGACCATGATTACCACAAATGTTTTGTTGTGAACCATATGAGAAGAGAAGGAGAGTTGTAGCCTCCTTAGCAGGGTCTGCTAGTTCGTTTTATGATGGCGTATCTGTTCTATTACACTCGGTTTCTGTTGATATTGGGCTCGGGTCGCTGTTGCCAGGCCCCATAGAGCCTACTATAACTCGGGGCCTGATAACTACTATCCGACTGCGATTTCATAATCGCTGACAGACATGCGCATTTGGTCAGCCCGAAGCACGTTCCACAACAAAGCCGTTTTCGACTTTTTAAGAGATCGTTGTGATGCTTATCACACTGCCTAGTTTGTCAAAAACTGAATATAAAGGCCTGTAGCGGAGTTCTTTACCTTATTCTCACGGTCACTTAACGTTTGTTGAACTTTGAAAGTGACACTTATAAGGGTCTGTTTATTCTTAATCGATTGTGATATCTGGAGGTCTAAACATTGAACTGAAAGACTTGGAGCAGAATGTTGCACGTTGTGGTCTCTGACCGTGCGATTTCGACCGCACTGAGTTGGTCACTATCGTGGTGGACATATGTATAAACTGTTTACATTATCGCCTACTGGCATCTATTGCCTGATGAACACCTTTAAGCAACCCTTACCTTGAAACAGTGGTCAGCTACAGGCGTATGGATCTATGCGGAGAGTCCTACTTGGT